>NC_072736.1:54147707-54447707 GCF_026930045.1 Uloborus diversus
GCTAGAAATTATGCATAGCCGAAAAGTCTGGAATTTGGCAAAATTACCGGAAAATGTTGTTCCAGTAGGGTCTCGCTGGGTTTACACTTTAAAGAAAGATGAGAAAGGGGTAGTTAAATCTTATAAGGCCAGATTGGTAGCAAACGGCATGCATCAGATCAAAAACCAAAATTTTGATGAGACATACAGCCCAGTATGTAATTTTGGAATAATTAGATTTTTCTTTTCTCTGTTAATTACATGTGCAAATTGGTTAAATATACAGTGCGATGTAAAGAGCGCTTACTTATACGCACCAATTGATGACTTGATATATATGAGCCAGCCTCCCGGTTTTGTAACAAAAGGAAAGGAAAATTATTTTTGTAAATTAAATAAGGCTATTTACGGGTTACACCAGAGTGGACGCTTGTGGTTTTATGAATTAGATCAAGTTTTATCACAAATTGGTTTTAAGAAATTTGAATCATGTAACTGTGTATATTTTAATCCTAATGTTCTATTGCTTGTATATGTTGATGATATTGTGATTTTTGGTAAAAAGGAAAGTCATATAAACAGTGCAATTAATTCTTTAAGTAAACATTTTGATTTGAAGGTATTGGGAAGTACAAAGAAATTGTTAGGGGTAGAATTTGAATTAATAGGAAAGGAATTGTATCTACATCAATCTTTCTATATAGAAGAAGTGTATGATCGTTTTAAGAAATTCAAATTCCCATCTACCTCTCTTCCAATTAGTAAAGGCATTGTTTACTCTAATTCTGACTGTCCTAAGACAGAAAATGAAAAATTTGAAATGACTAAGTTTCCTTTTCGTAATTTGTTAGGATGTTTAGCATTTATAGCCAATAGAACACGACCAGACATTGCATACACTGTAAATTTATTTAGTCAATTTCAGAATAACCCAGGAAAACGTCATTGGGATGGCCTTTTAAAATTGTTTGGATATGTTTATCAATCCCGAAATTTAAAATTAAAATTAAAATGCAGTAAAATCCAAATAGTAGCTTTTTCAGATGCAGACTTCGCATCAAATAAAGATGACAGAACTTCTTTGGGGGGTCAAATAATTATGTTAGACAAAGCTCCTATTGAATGGAGAACTTTTAAAGAACGGAGTGTTAGTTTATCAACTATGGAATCGGAGTTCATAGCATTGACAGAAGCGGCAAAAGAAACATTGTGGTTTGACAGAATTCTGGAAGAATGTTTGAAAAATAAACTTTTAAAGTTCATAAAAATAAAAGCAATTATTTATGTAGACAATCAAGCTTCTTTGGATTTTGTAAAATCACCAATTGAAAATCACAGGAGTAAACATATTGATGTGAAATTATTTTTTATTCGTGACTTGATTGCTAAAGATATTTTTACTGTTTCATATGTAGAAAGTAAATCTAACTTGTCAGATATTTTCACGAAGCCACTAACCCAAAACGACTTAAAATTTTTCCAAGAAATTTTTTTCAATTCAAGTGATTAATCTATTGTAGAAAGTGTTTGTAATTTTTTGATAATCATTTTTCGATGATGAGCAGTCATTTGTGAAAAACGCGTGCAGAAAGTCATTTTTTATGTTTTTGTTAAATTTTTTTAGTATGGATTG
Organism: Uloborus diversus; assembly: GCF_026930045.1. Classification (NCBI taxonomy): domain Eukaryota; kingdom Metazoa; phylum Arthropoda; class Arachnida; order Araneae; family Uloboridae; genus Uloborus; species Uloborus diversus. The sequence goes on from NC_072736.1 coordinate 54,149,320, forward strand.
TCAACTTAAATTAATGTAAAAATGAGCTTATATACAGTAGAGAACCAATTATCCGGGAAGTTCGGGACCATCGCTATCCCGGATATCTGAATTTCCCGGTTTTCTGGATCGCTAAAAAGCGCTATTAGCTCATTGTTTGTAAAACTTAAATTACTGTAATAAAAAGTTATGTATATTAAAATAAGAAGAAAACAGTTCAGAAATGCTTATAAATATCGAAATATTAAAAACTAAGAGTGAGAGAATATTTTGAACACCAAAAAGCTGAAGTTATTCATAATACCTGAGACCCTCACATTCTCTTTGGAAAAGAAAAAAAAAATCCACTACTTTTTTTGTGAAGTTTTGCCTCGCATAAAGGACAACCATTTGAAGTTGGTATTTGCAAACATTTTCCCCGAGTTTTCCGTGAGTAATATGATGTTTATTAAGAATCGTTCATATTCTTTTTGGTATTTCAGAAAAAATGCTTGGTTTTCAAAAATTACCAAAATGGTATATTCTTTAAAAAATGGCGGAAAAATCGGGAAAAAGTTGCCGGTTTTCTGGTTTCCCGGTTTTTTGGTTCCCGGATAAAAGGTTCTGCACTGTACTTCTGTTTTTATTTTTTTTGATCAAAAATGAAGCTTGAACTTATATTCAAAACTGTTTATTATGATTATACATATTATACAATTGTTGTTTAAATTGCTGATATTAGAACAGTTACTTGTGGTTTTTATCGTTATTTTTCAGATTAAATCTGATGTCTGTCCACCAACATGAGTTTTTGTCAACTGCGTTTTTTTAAGATCAGTGACATTTTGTGAAGATACGATTGTGACTGAGAATTTTTGGACTGAATATGGTTGAACTTTTTTTTCTCTAGGACTCCTATAGGACTTTAAAAATTATGTTTTGTGATATTATTGTTGTGATGTGCAAATGTTGTTTTACTTAAATTCAAGAAGAATATTAAGTGTTTGTTTTTACAAAATGTTGAAACTAACGAATTTTTGAAACCATAAAAATTAATTGACGTGAGATTTAGATTTAAAATTTACTAATTTTTTTTGAGTGATAAATTGTCTTTAAAGAAATTTTGAAGAGTGAGAATTTTTTGGAAATTTAAATCAGATAATGCTTGAAATTAAATGAATATGTGAGATCAAATGAATTGTCGAGAAGGGAGGGCATTGATAGCCAAAAATGTCTATTTGAGAAATATTCTCAACAATTCGATTTGAAAGCTAAGTGAAAACTAAGTGTAAATGTTTTTACTCACTTGTATTTCTTTAATAATGAAAAGGCAGTTAATCTTGTCCCTTAAAGGACGCTTGTTTCATTTCTCGTACGGGAGAATCAACCTGTAAACATCAGAGCGACTTCGAACGACGTGTTTCGTCAGGAAGAAGGATGTGACGTCAGAGCATGAGCGGAGATGATGTAATCTCCCGATAGCTCCGCGGCAAATCGAATGTTCTGGAAGCATCCAGACTGAGCTCTTACGTAGGCATATCCGGCGTGACGTGCATAGAGTGCGCCGTATTATATAAGCAGGGGGAAATGAGAAGGGAATCACTTCTTCTGCTCGCGTTTCTCATTTTCGACTGACGATAGTCGTATTTTTGAGAGGATCGTTCGCTGTTGTGGCGACGTCCTGCACTTAGGGGATGGCTTTTAGAGTTTCACCATGAGAGTTAGGGACTTAAAATTTTTGAAACATTTTTAGGATAAGTCAAGTTAGGGTGTCAAATGTGTTTTTTTGAAGATGTTCTTTTGGAACATGAAGGATGTTTTTGAGAGTTGAAATTCCTCATATTTGTTTATACATTTTACCAATGTTATAGTTTTGTATTTTACAGTTGTTAATTATAGGATAATTATAAATAAAATGATTTAGCCATACAACTTGAATTCTGACATTTCATTCACTTGATAGCTACAGGAATGTGAAACAGAAGGCATCTGCTAAACTTAGTGTTTACCTTCCTTGCGGGAGTTAGACAAAATTTGTTAGGTCAACACAAATGACGTCGCTCGCGCGTGAACTTTAAAAAATTATTTTTAAAAAAAAGTATTAGTCGTATCGTAAAAATTTTTCCGCAGATGATGTTCATGTATGTTACTCTATCATACAAAAATAAAATTAGAAAATCGAATACTTCCCTATTGCAGAAAATTTAATTGGACCGTGTGCTAAAGATATTGCTAAGTGTATGCTGGGAGAAAATTCAGCAAAAAAAATTGACCTGGTTCCGCTATCAAACAACACAGTATCACGCAGAATTACTGATTTGGTAATGTATAGAAAGAACTTGTGAATAGAATAAAAGAGAATAATTTTGCGATCCAGCTTGATGAATCGACTGATGTAGCAAACGCTGCAATATTACTTGTCTATGTTAGGTATATTTTTAACGATACAATTAAAGAAGATGTACTGTTTGCAAAACCTTTGAAAACCAACACAACTGGAGAAGCAATTTTCGAACTGGTCAACAGTTACTTTGAAGAAAATGGAATAGATTGGTCTTTGTGTGTGGGTGTGTGCACGGATGGTGCAAAATAATGACAGGAAAATTTGTTGGCTTTGTGGTGCGAGTAAAGAAGATCAACGAGAAAATTGAATGGACTCATTGCTGCATTCATAGACAAGCATTAGCATGTAAGCGTATTCCCGCAGAATTATTTGCTACTTTGAATGATGCGGTAAAAATTGTAAATTTCATAAAGTCACGTGCCACAAACTGCCGTCTATTTCACGCGCTTTGAGAGGAATTGAGAAGCCTTCATGTTACTTTACTTCTTCACACAGAAGTTAGATGGCTTTCCTGTGGCAAAATTTTGACACGCTTATTACTTTCTTCTATATCTAATATATAGAAGAAAGTATTGGATTCGTGCAAATTTTCGAATTTCGAATTTTGACGGATTCGAACGTTTTGAGGTGTGCTGAGTTCATTTCGACTATTTTTGGAAAATGTCTGTCTGTCTGTGTGTGTGTGTATGTATGTGTGTCACGTCTGTGTGTGACCAGTTTTTTGTGGCCGCTCTACAGCCAAAACTACCGCATGAAATCGAACGAAATTTGGTACACATATGTGCCCGTATGTGAACTTGTGCCCATTGGTTTTTGGCGCGAATTCCTCCAAGGGGGGTGGAGCAATGGGACGTTTTTTGAGTTACGCGTGCTTGCTATTCCTCAGGAAGTAACTGGCGGAATCAAACAAAATTTGGTCCATATGTTGCCATTAACAGGAACAGGTGCTGATTCAATTTTGGTGTCAATAACTCAAACGGGGGTTGAGCTATAGAACGTTTTTTTGTCGTCAATTGTGACTGCTGTATCTCAAGAAATAATGAACGGAATGAAAGAAAAATTTATCGGCAAGTAGCCCTTAGTGGGTATAAGAGCTGATTTTATTTTGGTGTCAACAGCTAAAAAGGGGGTAGCACAATCGCCCGTTCTTTTTTTCCATTGTGAGTACCCTATCTCAAGAAGTAATGCTACGTTCTGGTTGAAATTTGGAATATATGTGAATCCATACGTAAACAGGCTTTGGTTCAATTTTGACGCCAATCGCTCCAAGAGGTGTTGATTTTTTGTTTTTTTTTTTTTTGCGAATAAAAATAGCTTTATTAATGCAACAATAAGAAAGATAAATCGTAATAGATTGTCGTCTGCGTATTTCTCGTGATTTTAATTGTATGGAAATAATCGGAAATATTATCTCAATGATTTAAAATTTTTAACTGTTGCCATCTTATGTTTGTTAACAAATAAAATATTTGTAATTAATTCAAGCAAGGCTTTTAAAATAACTTTCAATTTTCGCTCTTTGCTTTGCTTTTGCAATAATTCAGACATTGGGATGGTCGTCAAGTTTTTGCATGTGTAACTTTGTTTTTGTTGGGAATATTGCTTCCTCGTCAAGCATGGGGAGGGATCAGAAAAAAAAAAGAAAAATATAGAAGAAAGTTTCGTGATGGCCACAACATACTAGTTTGAACTGAAGTCAGAAGTCCGAACATTTTTTGTTGATCATCCATTTCACTTGTCCACTTGCATATTCGATCCTCTTTGGATGCAAAGGCTTGCATATTTAGGACATCTTTTCAAAATTAAATGAATTAAATCTATCCTTGCAAGGTGCAGTTGTTAATATTTTCGCTGTATATGATAAAATTGAAGCTATGGTAAAAACATTGAATTTCTGGATCCAATGCCTGGAAATCGGTGAATTTTCTTGTTTCACTTCTCTTAGTAGTTTTTTATCAGAAAACTCAATGAAACTTGATGAAAGCGTTAAAAGAAATGTATGTGAACATCTGCAACGTCTTGAACTAACTATTGACGAGTATTTTCCTAAACTGGATACGCAATCCTTTTGAAGGAAATCCATGCTTAAAGAACACCCTGACATTACCTGAAAAGGAAATGCTCATCGAGTTATCCTGTGATAATTCAATGAAAACTACATTTAAAGAGCTCTCGTTAATTGACTTCTGGCTCAGTGTAAGAAATGACTATACCGTTTTGTCCAAAAAAGCAATTCGAATTTTATTACCATTTTGTACAACATATCTGTGCGAGAAAGGATTTTCCTCCTATACTTATCTCAAAGATAAATACCGAAGCAGATTGAATGCAGAGCCTGATTTAAGACTCAAACTGTCAGACATTGAACCAAACTTTCAGTTTCTTTGTTCCGTCAAACAGCCACAAATATCGCATTAAGGATTTTTCCCCCAATTTAAAGTATGCTTAAAAAAAATAGTTGGTTTATAAAACTTCTTGTTTATAATTTTTCTTGTAGATGTAGTTTTAACTTTTTATTAATGTTTGCACTTAATGATATTTTACAATTATATTTTTGTTTATTGCAATCAAATGCTGCAAAAAATGGAAAGCAAACATGCTGTTTTTTTTATTGTTTCTTACATGTTACTAATTTCAACATCAGGGGGTTCGCGAACTTTTTTGCCTGTTCCAAGGGGTTCGCAAAGAGAAAAAGGTTGGGAACCGCTGATCTAGATTAATCGAAAAATATTTGCTATAATTCAAGTTATTTTTTTAATTGATACTGTGTGTTTTTGTTACGATCTATTATTTTTGCTTTCGTAATATTTTCGCCGGGTGGTAGCTTGGAAATTCTTTTAACAATACCATCTTTATTTCTCATATTATCAAATAGAGCAGATGCACAGCTTAGAAGTGTTTCATTAACAAATTCTCCCCTCTGTCACTGAGATAGCCTTTTAGTAATGTAGCCAGAAAATGTTTTGCTAGTGGTATAATTAAATTTTGGAAGAAGATATGATTTCGTAAAGTAAGAAATAACTATGTCAAAAAGCACTTCTGCTATGTCTGGCTCCTATATCTTTAACAATGTCCTTTCCCCATCCATTTTTTCTATTTTGCATACTTTTTCATTTTTATCTATCTTGCTTTGTTTATTTTTAACTTTTTTGTCATGGGTTGAAATTTCCCCCCTTTTTCTTCTATTTATCTATATTTTTTCTTTTTCCAAAATTTTTTGTTTAGTTTATTTCCTGGTGTTTTTTCTTCTATTCAGCTTTTCCTTTCTTGTGGTTCATGGCTATTGACATTTTCTTTTTGTTTTAGTTTTGTGACTTAATCTTTGTCCAATTGAACTCTTTCTTTAGGTTTCACTGTGCCTGTGAGAAAGCTCTTGCCCTTTGTTTGCATTCCTATTGGTTCTTCGTTGGTTTACTATTTTCTCATTGGTATTTGGTTAATCTGCTATTTTTATCTTTTAAGCTGTTTGCTTATCTGGCTCTTGGTTTTTGTCGGATGTATTTTTATCCATAAGCTTATTTCTTTTTACATTGAAAAAGGCGTTTCCTTGTAACGCCAAAACACGTTTCTGCAGTAATCTGCAATTTGTGCTTTTTGAAGTTGTTATTTCTTACTTTACTTTTCAGCACAAAGGTATTTATTTATCTTAAGATATGATTTGTTGTAGTTCTTTTCTGTGACCAAAAAGAAAACTTGTGAGTTTCAGAGCTTTTTCAAAAGCCTAACACTTGGGACTAAAGCTGTCTGGTTATCAATTATTATTACTAGAGTGTCATGTTCCAAATAACTAAGTTTTAGTTTTTATATTGTATTTCTCTTCAGAATCAAATTTTGGAAACTGAATTCTGCATTTTTTAAAAAATTTTTGCTGACAATACGTGTCATCTAAAATCAACTCATGTGTCTCCACTAAAAACCAAAAAAAAAAAAAATCTTTGATATTCACTTTTTTTCATAACATGCTGATGTAAATCCTACTTCGTGTGCTATAACTTTTGTCTGTTCTAGTCTCTGTTGTATTTGCAGATTTCATATTTTAGATTGAATAATTTTTTACTTGAACTTGAACTTTTAGTCTGTTATGGAACGTGTTGCTAGAGGAACCCAAGCAGCAATAGTCTCAACAGTTGATGCTCATTTAGGCAGACCACAGCTTGGAACATGTGAAATATTCAAAGTGAAAACTTATTCACTTTTAGGAGGTAATTTTATAGTTGCAACTAAATGTGTCTTTGCTTTATGTACATGAATGTTTTACAATTATTGCCATTACATGTGGTAGAAAAAATATAGTGCAACTGAGTCAACATCAAAATCGCTTTCATCTGATAGAAATAGAATGAAATCAAATATTAGGTTGCAAATTACCATCTGCTAAGCAAAGCATGTGCAACTGGTTTTTATGAGCTAAGTAAAACTAAGTTTATGTGAAATACTCGCCAAGCGCTGTTCTTCAGTTGCTTTTTGGGAGTGCAAACTACACAAACACAACTTTTTGCAACCTTTCTTTTTATAAGGAACTTAAAAATAATCCCAGTGAAAACACAAAAATTTTGTGGACCATTGTTGTGTTTATTTAAAATTAAGGGCTTAAGCATTTTGAATGATACAAATTCTTAAAAACAGAGAGCTGAGGGAGCTGGAGTATTTATAGAAAATAATTGTGTCTCCAAAACTCCCATTATAACTTAATTGAAGTGACTGAGTTTAATCATAAAGAACTGCTTAATTTTGTATTAAAAACCATGTTCATCTTGTTCAACAGTTTAAAATATCTTCAGATTTTTTTGCTCATGATCCTGCAATCTTAAGTTTTTTCCATGAATGTCAAGATATCTCTGTGCTCTTGCCATAAGTGCTGTCGCATAATAATTTATAGAACTCGCAAAAGAATGGGAGGGGGGTGAGTCTCCACCATGACTCCCCCCCCCCTCCGCCCGGCAAACAAGAGTGCCGATTTCAGATGGTACAGCGTTCCGAATCAAATTGCTGCATGATCATCGCTTCAGTTCCAGGCGGTTGGTGTAAATGTGTAAACTACTCATTTTGTGGAGAAGCAGTCCTAATCCTTGATTTAGTTTATTTTTATTATTAAATAGTTATTTTAAATTTAAATAGAGTTAATAACTCCTATTGGAAAAATTGTGGAATTTGACTATTTTTATTTCATTTTTCACCCTCTTTGTGGCACGTGTTATTATTGAAGTTTTTTACAATAACTTTTACCAGTCACTTACTAACCCAAAAGGGAAATTTATTTGGGGTGAGACTTATAAAAATATAAAATTTTCAGCCTATATGAAAGGCCTAATATATATGTATAAATAAATAAATTTGCTGCCATGTTTTTTCTTTGCAGGCAAATCAAAGATATTAATGTTTTTTGATGGTTGCCCTGAAAGTCTTGGTTGCACCATTTTACTGAGGGGAGGATCTGCCAATGAATTAAAAAAAGTAAAATTTAAAGATAACCCTTAAATTCATATGCTTTATTTATTTATTTATTTTGTTTTGTTTTCTCTGAATTATGTATTTATGGGAGGGAAAGATTACATGAATGAAGAAATTGTACTAATTATTCATTAGTATCTTTTTATGCACCTTAAAATATATATACAGTGAAGCACCGTTTATACGTTTTTGAAGGGACTGTATGAAAAAAGAATACAAATGAAAAAACGTATAACTGGTATATGTTACTGTGTATTAGTCTCTGTGGATACCAATTTTAAAAACATATAATTGATAAAAATGTATAAAAGAGAAATGTATAAACAGTGCTTCTCTGTATGGTACATTTTGTTCAAAGCACATATGCAAATAACTAAATTATTTTCGCCTTTTCTTGAGGAAGATTTTCTATTGTACAAATAAATAAATGCAAATTGAATATATATCTGTTTATGAGTGAATATGTTGCTGAAATGTATTATTTGAATAAGTATAGTTTGAATAAAAATAAGTTACAATTAAGTGTGCAGTTTTTAACAGGATTGTAGAGTCGGGAGTCAAAGAGTCAGAGTAGGACTGATTTTGGGGTGAAGAAGTCAGAGTCGATCGAAAACATGCCGACTCCGACTCTGGGCTTCTTTTTTTTCTTTAATTTTCACTGACTCTCCTTGCATTTTTTAAAAAAACTGACTACTTATTAGTTTGATTACATGTATAAAGGCATACTAATAATAAAGTAACTCATTGTGACAACCAGCTGACTTGATTTTTATCAAATTTTCTGCATCAGCTACTTACGCCATCCCCAAGTTTACTTGTTTTTTAACTTTATTTAACTGGGTAGTAACTGGCAGCAAACAGTTTTGTTGCCTAACATTTTCTAAGTAATCACTTCCAAATAAAAAAATAATATATTTTTTCCCTCGACCTCAGTTATAAAATGGTAAAAGGAATGTATGTATCACTTGAGCAAGTGGGGAAACTTCTAAGGGTGCTTGGTAAATTCAAATAAGTGTTGGTACGAAAGCACGAATCCAAAAGATCCGATAAAATATACTACATGTTTTTAAATCAAAAGGCTATACATAAGCATGGTTCTAACTAAAAAGTACAAAATGAAATCAGTATATGATTATTGTGGTACAATACTCAATAATTACAGTTAATCTTAAAATTTTCATATTTTTAGATAAATTCTAAAGCTGCCAATAAAACTAAAATTCAAAATTGAGCCAGGAAATGTTGGTATATGCAGTAAAAGCTACTTGTACAAAGCTAATACCGCCGCATGTTGTGTGAAATTTTCTCCAGACGTACATGTACCTGACCTCTACCCGTAATATAGTGCAATATTTTCATTGTAGTTATTGAGATGAAATTTAAGATTTATTATTCGGGAAATTTTTTAGAATTAAAGTATTTATATTTTTATAAACCCTGAAACTAAGTCGAGGGGTTACCCACCAGATGGGTATCACCTTAGACCATTAAGAGATCTCAATGATCTAAGGGTATCACCCGGGAGAGGAGGGGGGAGACCGCTCTCTCTCAGAAAAGTTTTTTAATTTAGCAAAAAAGTTTTTTCTCTCTTAAGTTACAGCTTTGAAAAAAATTGAAAGCACAGGACTAGATCAATATCTATTTGTTAAACATTAAAGAGTAGCAAATTAATCCTTTTCATTTTTTTAATGGGATTTTTAAGTAATCTTACTTTTAAAATCGCAACTATTGGATAATTTGATTATCAAATTGAATGTCTAACATGTATCCATCTTAGGTTTACAATAAAATACAAAAAGGATTTAATATTCGAAAAAAGGAATTAATATTTCAATATCTATCTAGGGGTTTTTCCCCCTTCGCCTGAGGGAGGGATTTCAAAAAATAAATAAATATAAAATCCGGAGTCGGACATTTCAAAATCCAGGAGTCGGAGTTGACCAATTTTCTCCCAACTCTGCAGCCCTGGTTTTTAAACATAGTTTAGAGCTAAAGTATCAAAAATGATGTTTTATGTAGATAAAAATACTGTATTAACAAGTTTAATGAAATTAATTTTCAGTAATACAAAAATTACATTCATGTTTCACAATTACAAAAAAAAAATTTTTTGCAGTACCTTGTCATGTGATAAAAATGTAATGAAACTACACCTTATTAAAATTTTAGTAACCTGTAACATTTTAAAATGTAGGCATATGTTGGATAACTAATAAGTTTAAATATTATTTTATTCATGTAATAATTTTAAAAACCTTTATTTCATTTTTTCCCTAAGTTTATTATTTATGATTACATTGTTTGTGATGTTTAATTTTCATTTTACATTTTCTTTTCTTTTCTGTATATGACTGGCATTTTCTTCTGGTTTTAGGTGAAGCAAGTTGTACAATTTATGGTATATGTTGCTTATAATTGGCATTTAGAACGTTCTTTTCTGATGGATGAATTTGCATTCCTTGCTTCTTTTCTTGATGAAGAATTGGAGTTAGATAAATCAGAAGTTAATGATTCTAATGATGATGACATAAATATAAGTCCAAATACTGTAGAAAATGTTGATATTGATAAGAATGCTAATCTAAATCAAAAACAACCAGTGAAGAAAACTAGGTCAAGATGTGATGACAATAGAAAATTAGAGACAGAATCAATAAGTGACTTTAGCGATCCCTTGCACTCTTACTTGCAGCTAGAAAATGATGTTTTCACTGTTGAAACTTGCAACTTGAAAGTTGATTCCTTACCAGTACCCAATACATTTAGTAAACTACTCGATGACATTATTTTGTGCTGCTCCATCAACATCAAACCAGTCCTTCCATATTTGGAAACAGAAGCGGGTAAAAAGTGCCCTTTGAGAAAGTTTTTTCCCATCGAAATATACTGGTCGAGGCATTTTGAGAAAGAAAGTAACATAGAGATGTTACACCAAATCGATACTCAGATTGAATATGACGATGAATTAGTGTCAATCAAAGGAATCGTGAACAGTAGGAATGTAGAAATACTACCCTATCATCCGTTCACATCATACAAGATCACGGATGTATTAAGATTATCGATTGAATTTCAATCACTATTAGCAGACTTTCGAGCAAGAGGTGGCACCATTAAACATCTTTGCATACATGAAAGGGCAATGAAGGAAAAAGAAAAGAAGCCACCTGAAGGCAATCAAAATGCAAAAGACTATTCGAAGAATGTTGAAAACTCAAATACAGGGTTATGCTGGGAAAAGAAGGTACGCCTTTAAAACTTTTAAGTAAATAAATTAATTGTTGATTACTCCTTATTTTCTGATTAAGCTTGTAATACGGATATTCCTTATTTTTGTTTATTGTATCTCAAAATACATACTGGCAGTAAGAAAATTAAATATTGTCGTAAAGGTATGTTGTATTTAGCATTAAAATATGTGACTACAAACATGTTGTGTTTTTCAGGCAAAAAAAAAACATTTATTTGACTATCTTTAATGATTTTTTTTTTTCAACTTGTTTGTCAAAGTAGAAGCATCTTTAATTAACAACTAATTAATAACTTTAAGATTTTACTCAACATTATCAATTTTTTACCTTTTTTATTTATTTATTAATTTGCATTAATATTTTATCAAGTTGCTTCATGTTTATACAGCATTTTTTTTTTTTTTTACTTTCTAAAAATTTAATTTTTTAACAACTATCTCAGTATTTTTACAGTAAGCGAGGTTATTGCTAGCAGTTAGAACTATATTTCTTACTACATTTTCTCCTTTCTGAGTAATGAAAGTGTTTCTACAGCAATGAGATTTGTTGAGCAATTGCATTGTAGATCAATGAGTAATATATAAAGGTCAGAAAATGCTCTTGAATAATTTGTTTTGAATGTTCGTGTGAATTGGTGGTCTGAACTGTTTTTAATTATTATACGCCATGCTAGATAGTTGAAATTTGCATGAAATTATCACTGATAAAACTTATTTTTTGCTACATTCAGCTTAAATATATGGTATGTAAGAATTTCAGTACTATCTCTGGTGTTCAATTTGATGAATATTTTTTGATTTACCTTTTGTGTTTTGCCAGCAGTAATAAAGAAAAATTCTGTACTAAAGTGTGTGACATGTTACAGGTTGATGCCTTAGATCCATTTAATCACCAGTCTTTAGCTGTTCTTTTTTCTAGTTACTCTTGTGCTTCAGATAATGCTCCTAATTATTGTGTCAGTCCTTGGTAAGTTTAAAAAAATGTTTTAAAAAATGTTTTGACTGTTAAAATATGCATAGTGTGAATAAGCTAATAAGATAAATTTTACTGTAGGCACAAATTATATAACCAAATAACATATCTTTATGTTATGTATATTTTTTTCTTATGTAGTTTCAAACATACTTCTTCTTAAGAATTAAATAAATACCTTTGTACTGAAAAGTAATAGAAAATAAAAAAATCGTTAATGTACAAATTTGCAAGAAACTGCAGTCATGTGTTTCGGAGTCAGATATCTTTTTCATCCATAAGCTATTTCTTTTGCATTAAAAAGAGGTTATGTGTAACCCTGAAACAGGTCTTGCAAATTTGTGCATACTAACATTGTTTTATAATCTTTTAATTGTATCCTTTTTAATTATTATTATTATTATTTATTTATTTTTTTATCTTTTTTTTTGCAAAAAAAAACATTTAAAAATGGGGTTTATCTGTTTCTGTATTAGTAGGACATACATGCAAACCAACTGCAAATCTTATCCCTAAAATAGGTGCGACTTTGAATCAGTAATATTTCAACTAGTTTTTAACCTAAGAAAACTTGGCTGAGGGGTTTTCTTTTTTTACTTTTGCTATTATTTACTCTACAGCTTTCTCATTTGTATCTGTTTTTTAAGTTCATGAAACTTGTCTATTAATAACATTTTTTGTTTGTTGGATGTTTGTTGGAGTATAGAGTTTGGCATTTGTCATCTTTGTATGGGTTAAAGTATAATTTTTGATGCAACATGGCATTGTCACTAAACAGAACACGTCAGATCAATTCATCCCTCCTCTTTAAGAGTATGATAAAAAGATATTTGATTATATAACATATATCTTACTTAAAACTAAACTTTGTTTCTCATTTTCATCTATTTTTGGTTTTAATGGAAGCAGGACCGGATTTAGTGGGGAGCAGGCGGGGCTACTGCCCCTGGGCCTCCACAACAAAGGGACCCTCACAATAAAATTTTTGCGAAATATCCTAACTTTCACAGGTCAAAAAAATCGAAAATATCGAATATATACGTATATATCAAAATATTTGGATAGATATCAAAGTATACGATATTTTCGAAAATATGATGATCTTTTTGAACTTTGATTAGGAGCCTCCACTCCTTCGTTAACCCGGGGCCTCCACACTTCCAAATCCGGCCCTGAATGGAAGAAAATTTGCAAATGAAACGTACGGCATTCCCTCTAACAGTTCCATTTTTGAGGGAAAGCTTTCATTTTTTTCGTCCTGATCTTTTGCTCAGAAGGCAAAATCTTCTATTTTCTCATTTTCTAACTACAGTATAATTTTTATTTAACGATACCCGATTTAATGATTTCCTCAATTTAATGATACATTTACTTGGTCCGAATTTGACTATATTGAATATCTGTGCTGCTCGATTTCACAATCTTCTTGATTTAACAATAACTTTTCCAGTCCCTTGACTGCTTAAATCAAGGTTATACTGTAATTTTTCATTCTTTCAGTTTTATTTCATTTCAGGAAGAAACTGCTACTTTCAGTGGTAATAAGTGTACAAAAAAAAAAATCTAGTATGACTAGGAAACTAACACAACTCTAGAAAGTGTGAAACATTTCTGCAGAAATGCTAACATTCATGTTTCCCTACATTTTAAGAATTCATAAGGTAATACAGATTAGAATGTTCTGCCCTTTTGAAAGTTAAAACTTTTGAACCACTTAATACAATGCAAAGAAATTTTCTAAATAGTTAATGAGTTCGAATATTTTTCATAAATTTTGAAGAGGAAGTTTTGTTTAAAAATGACTTTTTGTGTGTGCTGACAGATTAGATTTTTTTTAATTTTAGTAATTTGTTTTTCAAGACATGTTATTGTTTGCAAAATAATCAAAATGTATTTTTTAAAACCTGTTTACAAAATGACTAAGTTGTTTCTTTGAAAAGTACTTACATTGCAAAGATCTTAATTTTCTGCCTAATTAGTTTTCTAAGCTATGAACTTCTTGTTCATGAGCTTCCTAATAGTCAAATAGGTGATAAGTCATATAATTTTAATCAGTTTTCATTTTTTACAATTACATAGGATACCAGAAGGATACTTCAAAAATAACTTTTGGTTTTCTTTTTAAAAAATCTCATTGCGAAAACTAAAGCTACCTTCACTTAACAATATTAGCCACACCTTGCTTGAGAAATTTTGCTAGTGTGCTGATTAACTATAGCTACCAGTGTGAAGGTAATCTCAGCTTCAATCAGGGGAGATCTGCATCAGGCTCCGTTACCACCATTCTAGACTGATAATCCTTAATAAGGGTGAAACTGCAGTATCTGATTGTTGTAATTAGTCTGTTGGTATATACTGGTATTTTGTGACTCAGTTTAAAATGTAACTTTATACAGTACTTTGTGTGTTGTGTTTCAAAAGTTATTCCTAACCTATGCTTATTTATTTTATTTTAGGGTTGTAAAAATGGAGTTTTATGGGTCCAACGATATCACTCTTGGCGGATTTTTAGATAGATATTGTTTTAGGTAAACATTTGATATAAAATCTAATATTTTAGTTTTGTCTCTCAAGTTTCCCAATCTTATAAAAAGTTATATAACTGTGACAAAGCCCCCCCCCCCCACTTAATTGATACTTTTTTTACATAGGAGGTATAACGCTAGTCATTGAGACTTGACCCCCCCCCTTAAAAAATTTCTGGATTTGCCCCTACTGTCATTACATACTGACAACTTAATGCTAAAATTGAAACAATGGTATTATAATATGCTTGATGCATTTTTCAAATGTACAAATACTTTTAACTCAATTTCTTCGTAACAATTTTATAACTGCCCTAAATAACTTAAAGCATTGAAATGATTGCATGATTTTCTTAAAACTCATTTCTTAATGGGGTTTTTTTCCTCTTTCTCTTTCTGTTTGCGACCGGAACACTCCTCTTTGTTACCTCATTTGGAGTGATGAGCCAGTTTCAGAAACGCTGAAACTTTTTCAACTAGTATTTCTTCTACAATGTATCCAGTTTTATTTGAAAACATATGTCACATTATTAAAAGTTCAAATTTTATTTTAGATGCATAAGTTGACAAAAAAAATTAGCATATTTGTTTTAACTTAAATCTATTAAAATAAAAAGTTTGATACTTTGTATTTTAATTTTAACCAATATACATTTTTGAAACAAGCATTTAACATTATATGTGTGTAGATTTGTGTGTTCTACATGAGTCCAATACTTTAACCTGCCCTACCGACAAATTTACACAATACAGTCGAGTCCCGACTTATGCGAGGATGCGTTCCAAGACCCCTCGCGTAAGTTGAAATTTCCCGTTGTGAAAAGGGTATGTATGTGACTTTTTGATGAACATAAACAAATATTTTAGACACTTGTAAATACACTTTAAACCATTCCTTAATTCATTGGACTGCTTTAAACCATTCCTTAAGCATATATCAACGTTTTCCACATAAAGAACTGAATTTATACTGCAGTAAAGAAAAACCAACGTTATTCAATATTCTGTTATAATGGACAAAATCAATGATCAATTGACAGTTATACTGTATACAGTATGCAATAACAATATAATAACGAAATGCAACACTATTATGCTACTCTACAGTAAATAAAGTAATAATAATTACTTTAACTAAAAACTGAAAATGGTGATGGTTAGTGCTGTGAAGCTCATCCGATCGATATCAATGTTCTCCTAGATATTGAGGATCTTCACTTTTTCTTGAATTTTCAGAAACCTTCTGTTCTCCAGCTTGAACGCTTAGATACTATTATGTTAAATTAACTTTCACATTTAGAGTGGAAAATAAGGAATGGTTATTTGTATACAGTAACAAAGCGATGATTTCACTAGTACAGTGTGGGAACTTCCACAATTCAATGACGCTTAAGAAATAAAATCCATTTACGAAACCAATATTTTCTAACTAGTATCAAAGACAATATTTATGCCCAGCGATTCCTTAGCAAAAATTTTCGTGTTGCAGGCGAAGAATTCGCGTTAACTCTAAAATTCGTTACTCGTGAAAAACTGTTATGGCCGTTTCGCATAAGTCGAATTGCACTGTAGCCCGAGTCGACTGTATAGGAAAAACACTTTTTGCCTTTTGCGGATTGAAATGAGTAGAATTTATGTTCTTTCTAACTCCATTTTAAACAGGAAGTAAAAGTTTCCTGTGTATGCAGATATGTAGTTTATTTCATTTATTCATTATTTAGATCCACCTACATTTGTCCAAGCACCTCATGCATCACACCAATGACAGAGCATGTTCGAAAGTTTGTTCATGGATCTGGATGTGTTCATATTTTATTACATGAACTTACTAACAGTCTACAAGGTGCTGAAAGCAACATATTAATGTGGAGCTGGTGTCACAAGTGCAGAAAGGTGCATATATTTAATTAGATTAAAACTGATGATTGTGTATTGTCCGTTTTTCACGAGAAGGCACTTCGCCCCACCTCACAGTGGGGCAGCCCTATAGTAATTTTGGACATTGGGAGGTAAATTAAACCATTTAATATTGCATTTTTACTGTTGAATTTAAAAAACTAAGAATATACTCAAACTAAACTAATTAGTTTTTAACATTATTACCCAAAGATAATGCCTTTTATTCAAGGAACTAACTTGCTACTTCGTTAGTTGACAATTTAGTAAATAGTAGGTAACATGTTTGAAAACTCAACAAATTGAATTCTGTGATGTGCTGTGCTTTATGCGCCCCTAATAAATAACAAAAACACCCAAAAACTTATCGTAGAAAATGGGAAAATTTTGGAGATAATTTTCAAAATCTTTTGAATTACGAGAGTCGCTAACAAATGCTAACAAAACTATTAAATTCCACACATTGTAGAGAGTTTCAGCTTTTATAATCCGGTTTCAGTTCTTGCCTAAACCTGCCTATTCAAAAGATATTGACAATTAAAGCCAAGTAATCATTTTACATTTTTCAGTTTGTTCAGTTTTTATTGCAAACCCTTTCAATTTAATTCCTTCAGAGAATCAGTTTCGTTTTATCCATTGTAGGGTGTAGGACAAAAGTACGAAAGATGCTAAGAAACATGGTTTTGTTTGTCAATTTTGGGAACTACAAAAAGTTATATTTTTGTGAGTTCTTAGTGTCAGCAGTTGAGACTAGTATGTTGTGGCCATCAACAAAACTTTCTTGTGTTTCTTTCTTATGAGTTCTGATCCCTCCCTATGCTTAAGGAGAAAGCAATATTCCCAACAAAAACAAAATTACACAAAAACTTGATGACCATCCCAATTTCCGAATGATCTCAAAAGCAAAGCAAAGCGCGAAAATTGACAATCATTTGCTTGAATTAATTGCAAATATTTATTTGTTAACGAAAATAAGATGGCAACAGCTAAAAATTTAAAATCATTGAGATATTATTTCCGATCACTTCCGAGCAATTAAAATCATGCGAAATATGCAGGCGATTCTATTACGATTTATCTTTCTTATTGTTGTATTAATAAAACACTGTTTTTATTTGCACAAAATAAAAATCCCCCCCCTGGAGTGATTGGCGCCAAAATTGAACCAATGCCTGTTTTCATATAGGTTTACATTTATTCCAAACTCCATCCAGAATGTAGTTAGCTGAGATTTAGTTAACTGAGATATAACACGCGCGATGAAAAAGAAAGAACTTTCGAGTGCACCACCCCTTTTTCAGCTATTGACACCAAACTATCTACGCTTGTACTCTAAGCGCTATTTGTCAAAAATATTTTCTTTGATTCTGTACATTATTTCTTGAGATATAGCAGTAACAAGTGATGACAAAAAAACGTTTGATAGCTCAGCCCCTGTTTGAGCTATTCACAGCAAAATAGAATCAACACCTGTACCTGCTAGGGGCAGCATATGAACCAAATTTTGTTTGATTCCGCCAGTTACTTTGTATGGAATAACAAGCATGCATATAACTCAAGAAACGTTCCATTGCTCCACCCCTCCTGGAGGAAATCGCGCCAAAAACTAATGGGCCCAAGTTCCATAAATAACAATTTATTAATCAATTCTCTTTGACCCTCTGATTTCAAATTTGCAACTGAAGGCTTACAATTTGCAACACGAAATGCCACAAGAAGTGAAGAATTTGCCAGAAGATGATGTAATGGAAATTGGATAAACTAATGTTTCATATTTCTATGATGTTTGTTTTCAATTGTTAATTACACTTCATTTTGCATTAATTACTTTGTATTTTATTATTTTTACACTTTAGATAATAAAATACAATCAAATTGTTAATTGTAAGTAGAAATTTGTTTTAATGAAATGTTCAACCTCTCCATACACTTGCCCCAGTATGCGCCTCCTGGAACGCAGAGTTCCATTTTATGCAGTGGTGATCGATAAGCAATCCACACTCCTCTAAATGAGACTGCCAGACAGCCTTAACTTGGGACATGCATTTCAATGTGCAAAAATGTCTTAGTGTGTTTACATCACTTGCTTCACTTGTCTGTTGTCATTTTAGTTATTCTTACATTTCAAAAACCCAATATATCTAAATGAGCAAACATCCAAGGGTTTGAAAAAAGATTTAGTTCTCTTAGTAGTACAAGGGAGTGTTATAGTATGTCCTATCTCATGCACTGATGAAAACATGAACGACTTTGTAAAAAAGGAAATATATCATTAATTTGTCATATGTTTGACGATAATAGTTTTTTCCTTCAGGTATTTTTTTTTTTTTTACTACGCTTCATGTTTGATGTATTCCTTAGGCAACACCTGTTGTTTCCATGTCTCAAGATACCTGGTCATTTTCTTTTGCAAAATACTTAGAGCTGCGTTTTTATGCTGAGAGTTATAAACGAAGAGGGACCAGTGAACAGTGCTCTCATTCCCTTCACCATGATTACTACCAGTATTTTGCTCAAAATAAGCTGGTAGCAATTTTTAAGTAAATATATTTCTTTATGTTATACATCCATTCCGTAGTAGTTACAATGTGAAATATTTTTTGTATTTACTTGCAAAGAGTTACAGTAAACCCTTATTAATCCAAACTGCCATTTAGATGAACATAATGTATGAATAAAAGGCGATCTAGCACCATAATGCATTTTTGAAGGCTGTGTTTTGCAATTTTTTAATTTTCTCTTATGCAATTTCATGTTTTATTATCTTGAATTCAAAATGCAATTTTTGCTGTCCACAGTAGTTTGTTGTACTTTGGCTCAATTTATAGGTTATTTTGTTTAATCTGTACATTCATTAGTTTGGACAACCTAGATTCCCTATTAATCTGGATTATGAGGTTCTACTGTAACTATATTTTATATATATATATGTTTTTTTTTAACTTGATGCTTTTATTCTTTAATCAGTGAATATCAAGATTTATTGCAGGAAATCAAATTTAATTGCATTTTCAACTGTTTTTAAAACTGTGTAGTCTCTTTTTATTTTATTTTTTGTCTACCTCATTTCTTCAAACACGCTTAAAACAAATTATTGCTAAGGCAGGGATGCCCAACTAGGGTGGATCATGACGCAGACTGTGCCATTGAAATTGTTAGGAGGGTTGTTTTGAGGGATATTTTTCCCTTTTTAGGGGACTTTGCAATATTTAGGGGGGGGGAGTGCGCCCTTGCTCTCAGAGGGTTTGGCACCCCAGGCTAAGGCAATCAATCTACTTTTGAGAACTTTATCATATTGTACTTACACATAACGACATTAATTGTTTTTCAAATTAGATGAACTACCATAAGATGAATTAATTTCAAAGGACCCTTTCAGTTGGTTTTAACAAGGTTTGACTGTAGTGTTATGTTTTCAAAAGTGCAGTTAATGTTTCATTGCACTTGCACTAAGTTCTGAACTGCTAATTTAATTTACTAAAGGACAAAAAATAATAGTAATAAAATAATAAGTAATGATGTACTAAAAATCTGTTTTTTTTTCTTTCTTTTTCTTTTTTTACATTTCATACTTGTACAGCATCAATATTTTCCTTTAAAAAGTGATTAATGTGTTTTTTTTTCTTTCAGGTATACACCTGTGTTTATTTGGGAAATAGTCTTTCCAGCATTTGTGATATCTGTTAGTGATAAAGCCATTACTGTGACAGCCTTAATTGAACAAATAAAAAATATGGCTATGATGTAATTATTTTTTTATCTAAAATTATATAAGTATTTCTTTCAGTGTAATTTGTTTGTTCATTTATGTTTGTTTACCGACCTTGCTTACTAACTTACTGTTTATTTATATATTTATGTATTTGCACTTCCTTTACATATTGTTTTAGCCAAGCAATCAATGTATGATCCTAAAAAAACGAATCCAAGTACAGTGAAACTTCGATAAGTCGAACTTGGATAAGCCGAAGTGAGTATTTGTTCCCGACCAACAGTATGGAGAACTAATGTTATTTATTTTTGATAAGACGAATTTCATTGAGTTCAAATATTCAACAAGTCAAATTTAATGGCTGTTGTCAAAGTCAAAGTTTCCTTGTTAACGTAACTCTATAAGTTGAAATCCGTTTTTTTCTTCTCCCCAAAAAGTGTAAACAAAAAGAAGCATAGCATAGCAAAGAAGAGGAAAGTTACATTGAAGTTTTATGTGCCTCTATGTTTTCAACAATTTTAAAAAATCGAAAAAACATTTCCATTGGCGGTGCTCTTTCTTTGATGCTTTTCCTCCCTCTCTGATGCTTTAAAAGTTTCCAAGAACTTTTTCACGAAAAACAAATTTCTGCTTAAAGCAATGTTTGATAGCAGATTTAAAAAATATATATATGTTTTTCCCTGGTAAGTATAATTGTTATATCCATCATAAAGTTATAAATTTGTTTCTTACTTCTTCCTTGGAACCTATTCAAACTGTTGAATTCATATTCTACATTAATTATGTCAAGTATGTACTGTCGCCTCAGAACAGCAGTAAGACATCTAATCGCAAGAATAACAGTAATATATCCTATATGGTTGTTTTGAGGCAACAATTTTTTATCTTTGATACATTATTCTATCACTATTTTGCTCAAATTATAAATTAACGAGTGTCAGAGGTGGTATTTTGCATTATTCTATAGTTTTGTTTTTGTATTCGATGAGAAGAATTTTCGATAACTCGAATTTTTTCGCATTCCCTGCAACTTCAACTTATCAAAGTTTCACTGTAATTTTCATACTTTAAATGTTTGGGGCATACATACGGACTTACATTCATGATAGGAAGCTTTTAACCAAGCATCTCAATTTAGTGCTATATTCTCTTGCATAAAGGTTTATAAACAGTCAGCCGAGTTAAAGACGTTTAGTGTAATGTAATAAATAAAATTAACAGAAGTCCAGGAAATAGAATAAGTATTAGAATAATATTGAAGTCTTATTTGTATAATATGACATTCTGCAAAAAAAGATTTTGGTTTGTGCACATTAGTATTTACAAGATATATAAAGTAATAAATGACTTATTTAGATTTGTACAACTGCATTGTTTTTTTTCTAGCAATCATCTCCCCTGGAGAGGGGGACAGAAAAAGGAAGGTTTACAATATTAAACTTATTTATTATCAAACTTTGAATTATTTAAAATAAACTTCCTTTTTATTGCTTTGCCTAGCAACTTCATACAAAATTTTTATTTTAAAATAAATAATCCTTTGTTACTCTCAGTTCTAGTGTCAGTCTCTACAGCTCTTAAAATTAGTAACTGAATAAAACATGACTGCAAAATTTATCTTACATCTCCTTAATAATAAAAATTTCTGTAAGATAAGCATTTTAAATGTAAAAGTTTATAATATCTGAGTGTTTTAAAAATATTTTTGATGTGTTTTAATATGTTTAGAAACAGTTACCTCAAAACATTACATTTATAGTTTGAATTAGATAGTTTTTTAGAAGTTGTTCAAACAGTGATTAATGCATGAATATTTAATTCTGTAACTTTTAGTTATCTTACAAGTTTGTCAGAATGTTCATTGCTATGAAAGTTACCATTTAATATTAGTAATGCATTGTGATGATTACACAGAGAGCATTCTATTCTTATCTAAATTATTTTTTAGTGGCCATACTATTCACAGCAATTTATTCAGTGTGCTATTTTCCTTACGAGAAGAATATGCTGGAAATAATTCTGAAGAGTTTGTTGATGACATGATCAATATGTTAAAGGTAAAATATATGTTTTTAGCTATTTCTTCTGTACAATTTGGGTTTTATAGAATGTAGGAAATTGCACTCTTTAGGGTTCTGCTAAATTTTTAAGGTGAATTTACTTTGTACTAGTGTTCGCCCAGTGGTCGAAATTCGACCATATTCATAAATGAATATTTGAGAAAACTTGAATGAATTTAACTATTTCCAACCTTTTTATTTCTAATCTTACTGCACATTGGGAGAAACATACAATTTTTATATGTACATACAAAACCAAACAGTAATAATTTATTCCAATTTTATTTTTTGTCTATTAACCTCAAAATAAATGGATGAAAGGGGATATTTCGAGAAGGGGATATAATGGGGTCGTTTCTGAAATTTTAAAAGTATTTTGTTTTTTTTTTTTTTTTTTTTTTTGAAAGAGCATGCTTAAAAACACCGGTTTTAGCCATTTTTTAAATATTTTGAAAAAAAAAGTAATATTTTTTAACAATTATTTTAATTGGTGCGCAGATTGAAATTCATTTTTTATGCAACATTTAGAGCGGTAATGGAGCAGCGCGCCAAAGAACATCACTTGTAACGTCATAAAGACTGCGCCTTATTTCCAGAATCGGATTTTTTAAAAAAATAATAATAATAAAAAATAACTGTTGTGAAAATTTAAGTTTTTTCTGGCTCCACATTATTGTTATTATTATTGCTTATTCTATCAATTTCAGTGACTAAAAGTAATACTTTTGACTGAAGGAAACAACCCCATTGAGAAATTTGTGTGATCGTCAAATTCTTAGCTTGAACAATTTTATTTTGGATACCATGTTGTTTTGTGCTAACCCTATTCAAATAGATATTTTTCTACTCTTTGTTTGCGTATGCAAAGAAAAAACATTTTTCGCCCTGGCATTGGAAACAACGAATTTGATGCCAATGGATAAAAATCGCCAATTATCCAATTTTCGAAATCTTCCCGTATGAAATGAAGCATCAAAACTCAGTTTATACGTAAATCTTCTATATGAACAATATAACTTATACAACGTCTACTATTATTGAGTAAGTTGCTTCCTTGTCATTAGAAATATAAATTTCCAAGTAACAAATGAACAAACTCTACTCGTGGCAACTGTCCATTCGAAAAAACTGGACGTCGCAATAGTAGTTCATTTTTTAAAAAAAGTCATCTTTGTAATTTGTTAATGGTTAAGGGTGGTGCATAACTGATGTCACACTTTTCAACATTTTCGACAATCTTCCCCCCTTTGTCACAAAGGTTCACACTTCACCATACCCCATCTTCCTATAGTCACATGCCACGCTGTTTTTCATAACGTTCCTATTAAAAAAAGGCTTGTTGCTACATTCTCCCCACTGTATGTTCCTCTTGTCATGTCTTTTCTTTCCCTTGTCACAAAATGTTACTATTTCATGAACCCCACCTTAAACCGGGACTTCATTCGTGGACAGACCTATTTTGTGGCAACCGTATGCAAATATACATTTCCCTACTCTTTGTTTTCGTATGCCAAGTAAAAACATTTCTCGAGCTGCAACTGGTGACAAAAATTTGACGCCAGTAAATGAAGAGCACATGCCAATTTAACAATGGGGTGTTTCCAAAATTTTAAAAGTATTTTTTTCTGAAAGAGCATGCTAATGCATGCCTAAAAATATAGGATCTGACCAATTTTTAAATAATTTGTTTAAGTTTAATATTTTTAAAAAATTACTTAAATCCGTGCGCTTTCATTGTTTACGTTTCTGTCGTGTGAAATCACAAATGATGAAATGCCATTCAGTATTGCCATTTTCATGGAGAAAAATATTTAATTCGCATCTTTACTCACGTGTATTGGCAAGGATATGGTTGATAGCAAGCGTAGAGCGCAATTTTAATTTGCTTCTTGATTATCATAACGTGGAAACGTGGTAGAAAGAAGCGCCAAATTGCATCATTTGTGACTTCATAAAGACCACGCCTTGTTTTCAAAATCGGACATTTTAAAAAATTAATTAAAAAATAACTGTTGGGAAAATGAAAGTATTTTCTGGGTCCATGTTATTTTTTTACTAATTCTATAAATTTCAGTGACTAAAAGTAGTACTTTTGACCGAAGGAAACAACCCCATTGTCGAAATCTTCCCAAATGAAATGAGCCTGCAAAACTCAGATTATACGTAAAACTTCTGCATGATCAATGCTTCTTTTAATAAGTTTGATATTATTAAGTAAGTTGCCTGGACCTCTGCCGTTAGAATTATTAAATTCCAAGCATAACAGTCAAATGAACGAATCCTACTTGCTGCATTAAAAATTGTCCATTCAAAAACATTGGACGTCGCAATAATAGTGTAATTTTTTTAAAAAATCGTGTTTGTGATTTGTTTACGGTTTAGGGGAAAACTGACAAATGCACTTTTCAAAATTTTTGATCTCTCTCCCCTTTGTCGTAAAGTTTCACATTTCACCATAACCCCTCTTCCCTTTGCCACATATCACACTGTTTTTTATAAACGTTCTTATTGAAAAAAGCTTGATGTCCCTTTCTCCCTATTGTATGTTTCTCTTGTCATTTATTTAATCCGCCTTGTCACAATCGGTTACAATTTAATGAACCCCACCCAAAAGAGGGACTTCATTCGTAGTCAGTTCCTTGCAAAAAGACATTTCTGTACTCTTTTTTTACGAATGCAAAAGAAAAATATTTCTCGCCCTGGCATTGGTACCAAAATGGATAAAGTTCTCCAATTTCACAACTATGGATGTTGTTCTGAATGAAATTATGCTGCAAATTTCCCTTAATACGTAAAACTTCTATACAAACAATATTTTTTGTAAAAGTAGGCATGATCTTTCCGTTAAATATAAAATTTCCAACAGTCAAATGAACGAACTCTACTCACGACAACATATAATTGTCCATGTGGAAGCACTGGACGTGGTAATAATACGCCAATTTTATCAAAAGTTTCATCTTGAGATCTGTTTGTGGTGATAGCAAATGCAGGTATTATTGGGAGCTGGAACTGAAAGTCGTCCCTCACTCCATAAAATAATTTATTTAAATATTAAAATCGCAAAAACATAATCAAAATGAAAACATTTCAAATGCCCTTAGTTACCCAAAAGGCCTCAATAATAAAAACAAATGCAAGTATTTCATTTGTTTAGCACAAGCGAGAATTGGCAACACCACAATATTATCCAGCAATTTCTTCACTCTAACTATGTCGCGTGAAAAAGCAAATAAAAATAAATTTTCACCAACTTTTAACTGCTTCTAGCGCTTTTTGTAGCGCTTCTAGCAGGTTGGCGTTTTTGCTCGGTAAACCGGGTAGAACCATGTTTCAAAGTATTTTTCACGAGCTTTCCTACCATACCAAGCTTGAAGCATTAAAATGCATTTTTCTTGTAGAAAAAGCGTTTTAAAAAATGAATTAAAACTAAATGTTTCACGCTTCCAACAATGAATTTCAACAATGGAAAAAAGATAAAGTTAAAATTTTTGAGTTTCGCTAACTAAAAAACGCTTATAACTTTTTTTCTAATGGATTTAGGTTGTTGGACCTTGAGCGCCCTGACAATTTTTTCGTTAGGAGTGTTTTTTAAATACCTTTCCAACCATATCAAATTCGAAAAAATTGGACCATCCGTTCGCGTAGAAAGAGCCATTTAGGACGAAAAAGCATTTTTTATTAATATCTCCGTTAATTAGCATTTGATTTCAAAAATTTTAATTGATGACACTAAAACTTGGCAATAGCTACCGAACAAAAAAAGAATGAAGGAAATCGGTTCACAATCAGAGGAGGAATCGGGATCGAAAGGAAATGGCTTGCCTATTAATATATAAAGATTTGAATTTTTAGAACAGTGTTTGTGTTGGCCAAACAAAACCATAATGAAGCTCCAAAGTGAGTTTTGTAAGTTTTAGTTTTCTGGTTTGTAAACAGTTGTGATTTGTTTGAAATTTTTCAAAACCAAATACTTTTCCCGCATGCCTTTTTGCTGCTGTCAGCTTCAAAATGTTGTCGCTGTTAATGGGTAACTTTACTTGGGGTTAAGATTTTATTATATACTCACAAAAGAGGAAAAATCTTAGATTTCTGATTTAAGATTCACTTTAATCCAATGGCAATAACAATAGTAACTACTAAGTATGCAAAAGTATTTGACATTTATTG
Source organism: Uloborus diversus (assembly GCF_026930045.1). Taxonomy (NCBI): domain Eukaryota; kingdom Metazoa; phylum Arthropoda; class Arachnida; order Araneae; family Uloboridae; genus Uloborus; species Uloborus diversus. Next base: position 54,175,659 of record NC_072736.1, read on the forward strand.
TTGTTATTATTATTATTTATGTAACACTTTGCTGCAATATTATCCAATACCACAATGACCCCTTCATAGAGATAATATTTCCCCATCCTTATAGAGTTTGTATACACTATAATGATATGAAGGAATATTAATTTAAAATAAAAAATTAAAAAAAGATAGCCTTGTGGGTCACACCAAATGTTGAAATGAATCTTGTGAGCGAGAACACAAATAAAATTTAAATATATTTAATTTTTTCTAGATAATGTGGAAGAACATGAAAAGGAATGATGATCAAAACTACTAAGTTTTGCTAATCACATAATCAGAATAAAGAGGGAAAATAGTAAATCTCTTTAAAACCCTTGCTTATGTACTAAAGCCGCATAATAGATATTTTATTTGTTAACATATAGAAAATGGTAATAGATAAAATTTTTAAATAATTGAGTATTTTCCCAATGTCTTCCAGCAATGAAATTGCTACCAATTGCTTGAAAGGTTTAGCATTTTTGAGCAATCACATTGCTTATTGTTCTCATTTGACTGTTTTGGCATCCTTTGATTTTAGCTTTTTGGTTTCAGCTAGAAACACCTTCATTCCGGGAAAAAATTGAAGAAATACAATTGAGGTTGACATCTCCTACATTAGAGAGCTTACAAATCAACACAATAGAAGATATTGAAAAAAATAAAGGTAAGAAAGTTTTAAATTTTTCCTACATAAATGTATAAAAAATATTATGTTAAGGAAATGATAATATAAAAGGGGGGTTTTTTTTCTATGGAAAATAATCATGTATTAAGCCAATAAAGATAATACTTAAGTATAAAAATGAGTAGTAAATATTGATTCAAGTGACTGATAATCATAACTGAATTGGTTAATGTAGTTTGTCATTAGATATTGGGAAAGTAAATAAATTCTCATGCTTATCTTATGCATGGTTAATTAATTTCTGTGATTTTGAAACAGTGAAACAAAATTATTTTGTTCAAAATATTAAAAGTCTTGTCAAAAAAAATTAAATATTTTCTTCATGTTTTCTGTTGTTTTAGGTTAGTTCTTTAAATTCCAAAGAACATTTTATTTAAAGAATGCTATTTATACCACATGTGCTGGTATGAAAAAGTTTTTTTTTTTTTTTTTTTATTAATAGCAAATTTTTCATTTTTAAAAACTATTGTCTTACCAAATATCACTAAACTGATGCTATATTTGGAATTGTTTGGCATCAAATGCTTTCTAATTTATATCTTCTTTTTTTTTTAATTATTTTCCGTTTTGTTATCAGCTTCCAAAACTTTTAGTACTTATAAAGTGAAGTTGTTGTGTCCTGTGAAATTATTGACAAAGAAATAAAAGCTCCCTTTTGATGGGAACTTTTTTTCCTTTAAATATACTTAATGTTTGGTTAAGTTATTTATTGCCTTATTGAATATCACATAATACTTTACACCACTAGCGCAGCCAGAATTGCCCTCTGGAGGAGGTTTTATGATTAAAAGAGTCCTTATATGTGTATAAACTGCTGTGTTAGCAGTAATGTCAAAATTAAGACCTCTGTGGGGTGTTTTTACCTCTCGCCCCTTCCCCCCTTCACTGCACAAGTGCTTGATGCATTTACATGAAGTAATAGGATTTAAGTGTACAAAAATACTGAGTAAACATTAATTTGTCAATGCACGGTGTTTTCTCAAATTAAACTTTTAACTATGCTTTCAATTCTGTTTGATTCTTTTATATAATGTTTTCAGATGTTTGCAATTTCATGTGGAAAATTGAAGATCAAGTTACTCTGTTAAAGTACCACATTGCAGAAGTTGTTCAAGTTTGGAATAGTCGGTATTATACATTTCATTTTTTATATGCAGAAATCTTCAATAATTACTATATTTCTGAAGCAGCATTTTTCTATTGTACCTAAGTTAAACTAATTTCATACTACAACAATATGTAATTAGAAAAAAAAATTATTTGTAAAATTTCAATCTTTTTTGCAATTTTCAAAGCCATATCAGGCCCAGCTCTGTATTATGTTCAGACACTTTTAAGATTTGCGCCTTACTACCACCAATACCAGACAAAGTTTCACGTCATCTTGCATTCTAATGTATATTTATCATATAATATAACTAATATTTTCATTGCTTCATTGATTTTAATGTGATAGGATATATCCTTATATATTATTTCTGTAGCCTGTTTTGGTTTCTACGCCAGATTTTCCTCAATTCTTGATCGATTTCTTTGATTTACGCCTTATTTTAATGCTTTTGGTGCTGGCTACTGACGAAAAATAGACCCACGGTCTAAAAATTGGTTTTTTCAGCCGAAAAACCTGTTTTAAAGAACCAGAATGAGGTTTTCGGTTAAACTTATAACTTTAATTTCCGCTATGACCGGCAGAGCTGAATAGCTTGATCGGCAGAGCGTTCTCTTCGTAACCAGGAGAATGCGTGTTCGGGCCCGCGTCTGGACAATCTGCAACAAAAAAATTAGAGAAATATCGCGTACTACTAAACCCTTAATTAAGTGAATAACAACTATGAAGGAATAGAATAAGTAAGAAGGAAACGCTTCTTGCTGATATGAAAACTTGAAGTGACTTTGTGCTAAATTACTTCGGAATTGTACGTTTTTCTTTTTAAGCTTTGGCTCTGGTAAGAAAATTAAAGCATAATGTAAGCAAAAATATAAGTAACAGGTTTAAGATTTCAGACTACAATAGAATTGTTTTTTGTTCAAAAAAAATAATAATAAATCGTATATTGAAATATATATTCTTCTAATGAGTTTTTGACTCTTTGTACAAATAAAAAAATTACTACCTCAATTTAAAGGGTAAAATATATATTTTTTCTTCTTTTTGCAAAAAAACAAATAGCTTATCACATTTTTACTACATTCGAAAAGCTACGCTTAAAAAAGAGCATAGTTTAATTTATTTTGTATTTTAACCGTGCTGTTAAATGATGAACACGTGCTGCCATCTAAGTCATAACGGTTCAAGCAGCCTGCGGTAATAAATTGTAAAAATTTTCAAAAATAAAACCATTTTTCTTCATTATCTTATCTTATATATTATTCCCCTCTCATTTTAAAACTTATCAGGCTGGCTAATGACGAAAAATAGACTTACGGTCGGAAAATCAAGTTTTCGAAAACACCCCTTGCTGTTTCAAAACCTTGAGACCTGCAGTTCTTATGAATTTTTTTTTTTTTTCAGTAAAGTTCTAATGCAGTTTTCCAATTTTTTACGTCGCTTTCGGCAAAAAAAAGAAAAGCCTGTGTGTGTGTTCATATTTTAATAAAGCTTAAAAGCACCGGACTTAGTTGTTCGGTTAAACTGATAAGTTTTTTTCGGTAGAGCGTTCGGCTATAAACTATCTGAACTTCGGGCAAGCTTGGGCTGTTCGACATAATATCAAATTTATATTAGTATTACGCATTACATGTACACATAACATACACACGTAATAAAATAAATGCAGTGGGAATGCTACTTGGTGTTTTGACTCCTTTATGCAGGCTGCAGTTATCATTCGGATTAGTTGACTGTTAATCGAAAGGTGTTTTTCCCTTTTTTTAAGCTTTGACTACATCCAGACCACTCAGCATAATGTAAGCATAAAAAAGTATTAGAATTACCTAAAAGAAATCCTTTTTGCGCAGAAAAACATTTTCATTGTATGCTGAAATGTAGATGTTTCTAATAGCAATGTTCGACCTTTTGTACAAATGAAAAAATAATACGCCAAATTAAAACTACGAGTTTCTTCCAGTAAACCTTTAATTTTTTATTCGCGCGAATATGATATAAAGCATTAAAATTATTATCAACTTCATTAGCAAGAAATCATTTTCTACTCCTCTGCTTTCTGCTGAAAAAAAAAAAAAAAACATTTTGTCTATGTTCGAAAAATTACACTTAAAAAACGGACTCAATTCAACTGGTTTTGGTTCTGAATTTTAAGTGTTCGATTAAAAGAGAAACATGTACGGGCATTTAAGCCATAACGGTTAAAGCAACCTTCTATGTGAAATAGTTCAATATTCAAAGATAAAAACACTTATTTTCAATCTAATTTATTACTTCTCTAGAATGTTTGTTTTAATCGCTACGTGTGAGATCTTCGTCATTCTTTATTCAAATTCCATGCTTTACGAATAATTTTAAATCGTATCATGCTGGTTAATGACATAACATGGAAGCATGATCTTATTATTATTATTATTATTATTAGTTTGGCAAAAAGCTTTTTTGCTGTTTTTTACTACGCATTCCTTCAATGAATAGCTTTCAAAAAGGAAGGCGCACATACTAGGTTTGTTGGGGTGTCGGGTTGTTAATCAGACTGGCGCCAATTCGAATCCGTGCCAATAAATATCTCTTCAATGTTTCTTTTTTTCCCGTCAGATGCTCACATGGGCAGGACTGTATTTGCCACAACCTGTTTTTTCACATGCACAATTATTGCTTTTTCACGAGTCACTACTCAGCCACACTTTTAATGATATTTATGTTTGCATTGAAAATATGTACGACCAAAAGGTGAGCGATGATCAAATTATCACAACGTTGTATTTAACGAGGTTTTGTTACTGATATCTTTAAATTACATGCGTTCTCTTCTGCGCTTACTTTTTTTCAGTTCTTCTTCATAATGTTCTTTCTTTGAAAATTTTAAAGAGCGAAATGTCTTATGAAACGATTCGAAGCACAGTGCGGAGTTCCGCACGGGTCGACTAGTTATAATATAATACATTGCCAAATTTGGCCTGGTTACGGTATCAAAACATTTTATAGCTTTGCTATGCTGTATAAGCGAGGGAGCAGGTACCAAATAAAGCTTGTGCCCAGTATCCTCAATGCGTTTTCTGTGCAAATCGAGAAGTATGATGGTAAAATTAAACTTATTGAATGCATTTTTCAACTTTATTTCAGTTTCAAGTCTAAATATATATCTCTGTAACATTTATAATGCAGTATGACTACAAAAAGTTCAACCCTTTCACAGCTAGCATATTTTGAGTAACATGAGATAAATGCAAAAATACACAGCCTAATGACCGAATGGGGTTGGGCGAATTTCCGATTGAAACCAAAAAAGGTGAACCGCTAGACGTTGTACTAATCCTTCAAAAATATTTTCAATTTTCTATTCGAAATACATGCATTGCACACACATAGGTAGATAGTTCACAACAAAGTTTGTAAAAATGGACTTGCAGATGAAAAAAGTGAGGTTTGTTTTTAGCCCATATGTTTTTGCACACATGCATTATTCCAAAACTAGTCAAAACTGATTCAGAGGTGACTGAAATGGAAGTTTAGTACAAATTAGGACATTTTTCATGAATACAAAACTTCCTTTACTTTTTACAAGGAACTAAAAAGAATGAAAATGCAAATAAACTCTCAATTTGGGAACTGTGTTGTGACTTGAAATTGATGGCTTGTTTTCACTGTAATCAATACTTATTTTTCTTCTGTCGTTGGCAGTAAATTTCTTCATATACCCATTAGCAATTCATTGTATAACCTTGAGGAGAACATGCATTATAGGTTGCAAATTCATAATTTTATGTTATGCAGAAGGCTGTTCACAAATAGATATGGTTTACTTTGTTGCAATAAAAACTGGTTGTTTAGTGGTCCTGTCCTGTAAGTTCTTTGAAAATAATTACTATTATCAAAGCTGTCAATAAAAATGTGAAGATAAATAAGCATGAGTGGTGGCATTAAAATTTAAAAATATATATATTGATTTTATCATGTAAGGTTTACATTTGCTATGAGGAGATCACATACACAGGGAAGGTAAGTTTTTTCTAGAAATAGGAGAAGGTCACTCAGAAAACTGGGATTTTAATGCCGTCAGAAGGCATTTCCAATCATAAGTCATATTGATTATATCACTTGGTTTAAAAGTTATTATGCAAGCTGAAAAGGGGGGAAAAAGTCTGATTGCTTTGAGAGGAAATAACATAAATGTGATCTCTCCAGGGTCACAGCGAGCCAAGGCAAGGCTTCTTGTCAGTTTGGTTGCCGGGCCCCCCTCCCACCATAAAACTTGTCAAATTTTATAGTACGCTTGATTCTGAGCCAAGCCCTCTCAAGAGACGGGCCCATAGTTTTCGACTAGACCAGCGTTTCTTAATTTCTTTGATCAGTGGAACACTTTTAAATACTGACTTTTTTGTGGAACCCTTAGTTTTTGTCAATAGTTTTGAGTTGGCACAACCAAGGTTCTTATCTCAAAGAGACTATCACATCAACTATTTGTTGTTAAATTGGAAATTAAATAGATTTCATTATATACCATGGTAATTACTGCTAACTGCTAATTATTATTTATTATTATAGAACACCTAAGCACTCCTGTTTGCATAGGCGGCTGGTGCCCCAAAAAAGTGGGGAGTCAAGAGTCAAAGGATGTACGGGGGGGGGGGGATTCAGGTTTGATGGGCGACACACCCTTAAAGCTAAATTTTTTCTTCAAATATTGGGCAATTGAATTTTTACGTCATTATTAATTAATTGACCTTCTTCCAAAAATTCGAGATACGGACTCAAAAAGCAGGATTACATGGTCACAGAAAAGATTCCTTCCTACAAAATCAAAGTTCCATTTTAATTTTTACGAAGCATAATACAAGCACTTATTAAGTCGCTTCTTTTTTAAACACTTGAATAGATCGTCACAATCATTTTTCATTCGACCCTTAGTTTTGAACTTAAAAAAGTAGAGAGGCAAAGTCCCTTTACTGTTGAAAAAAAGAGGACAATTGCCCCCCTTTCCTCCTCGAATGAGCGGCCTATGCCTATTTGAGATTCTGAGTATTTTTAAAGGGATTAATAACCTCAGAATTTATGCATGAGTTATATGATTAAAATATTTTCTTGGTTAGGAAAACAAATACTGATATGTTTTACCTACAATAATGGTAATAATTTACTAAAATTTACAAAGAAAAAGTTTTTAAAACTTAAAAACTAAAATGTCTCTTATTTTACAACAATTTTTAAAGTTATTTATAAATCAGAGACTTAATGTCACACTGTATGTTATGTTGACTTAAATTGGTCGTCACTCCTTAAATGTTAAAGTTGTGCTTTCAACTGCTGCCATATATACTGGGAGAGTTGATAGTATTAATAGTAGAATATTTGATATTTAAGTCAAAAATCGTAATTTTAGGCAATATTTGATAATGATGCAGGAAAGGGAATTTGGGGTCTCCTTACCTAAGTTTTTCAACATTGAAGTCCTTTATCTTTGATGATATTAGGGCGCCAAGCTTCTTCCGGAATTTTTCGAAATTGATGTGTTTAAAAGTGAAAAAGATGTGCTTTTTGACTGATCTTGAAAATTTTCGAAGTTGAATCTTAAAGGCCCAATTTCAGGCAACGAATAAAATTATTCCTATAGTGGCTAACCCTAATAGGTAATAAAGCTCAGATTAGTAAACGAAAGTTAAAGTAAATTTATTTTTCATTTTGGGAAAACGTTTTTATTGATTTTTTAAGTGACAAATTTGAAAGATGTGGAATAAAAACTTGCAAGTCTCATGGAACCCCTGAGAGAGCTTCATGGAGCCCTGGAGTTCTGCGGAACACAATTTAAGAAATGCTGGACAAGACTGATATATACATAAAATACACCTCAAGCTCAGTCATTCCATCCGAGGACTGCAGTTTCAGGCTTATTAGCACTCATCAGTCTGGAATAAGAAGTGACTGAACTGGAAGTGGAAAACCTCTTAAGGGTGCCAACATAGCCAGACAAACTGGTAGCTAATATAAAATTAGCATGACCAGACGAATGACTGAAACACTGGTTCGGTTCAACTCGAAGATTGAAGGCTATAGGGCAATAACATTTACTGAAAATAGACTGATATGGTCTCTTGTCTATCCTGGGTCTGTTATGTGTTTGTGCTTAAAAAACTAGCCATAAATTCTATGAAGTAAACCGATATCTGCATGTGACAAACAGATATTTCTCTCCTTCTCTCTCTCTCTCTCTGTTTTTTTTTTTTTTTCATTTTTCACTACTTTCTCATTTGGAAAAGGTGTTTTATTTATAGCAATTTTTTCACAATATATTAATTTTCTTTTTTCTTTCTTTCATAGCATATTTTTAAGTCCTTTTAAAATAATTTAAAGAAAAGTAGGCTTAAAAAACTTTTATCATTCTTAAATCAATTTAGAGAATAAAGAACTGTTTTTTTTTATGGCCAAATCAATTTATTGTGCTAAAACATTTTACAAACTACTTCTATGTATATATTTTAACTATTTTAATATAGCATACAAGAATTTATCTCTGCTAGAAAAAAGGAACAAAAAATTCAGTCTAAGCTCCTTCAGCAGACAAGTAGAATTTCAGAAGTAAGTTTAATGTATTTTTTGTTTTTCTATTTTTAGTGATGTAACTGCAGCTTATTTAAACAACTGCATAAAATGTATTTTTTAAACTTTCATATCAAAGTGTGTGTGTTTATTATTATTATTATTACAAGGTTTCTAGTATAGTGTGCTTTGACTCCTTTTCTCTTTCCTAGTTCCTGAGAGCTTTTTTTTTTTTTTTTAAATTCATTAAACATTGAAAAAGGAAAACATTTTCAAATATCACCTCTTTAGATACAATAATGTATCTTGCATTATTGTATCTAAATATTAATGAATGTAACACAAATAAGTCCTTCAATGAGCAGGTAAAAAAGGTCACTATTATTAAGCTGAGTCGTGCAAGATTTTAGTCATTTCTTGTCAACTGACCTTGTCATATCCACCCGACCATCTCCAATTTGAACCAAATTTTATAGCGATGCCTTAAAATTAGCCTATAAAATTTTTCAGCTTCTAAAACCCAAATCCTGAGCATCTAGGGTCAATTAAAAAAAGGGGGGCTTCAAAATAAGCGCTCAGCTTTGTGAAACAAATTGCCATGTTTAGGCTCGCTCATTGGAGCCCTCTCTAAAAGGTTCTCCAAATTGGAGATGATTGGATAGGGACCACCAGGTTCCGTGACATGGAATGAATCTATGATGTTTAGTTTTTAACATAAACTTACTAGCATCTAGTCAATAGCCTCTTAATTAGCTAAAAGTGCAAATTGTGGTACCTTTTTAACATTAAAGTTGATTTTGAAAATCATAATATGCCTCTCTCATCTGATGAAATAGATATGAAAAAATAAATCAATGAACAAGTAAAGTAGTAGCACCTTTTAAACAATGCAGCTAATAAACTTTTTCCGTAAAAAAAATCTTCCACCATTTTCAAAAAAAAAAAAGTAAAAATAAAAAGTACATCAAAATAAAGTTTTAGTTAATTAATTAATTAATTTTTTTAAATGGTTTCTTGCTCTTTCTTTTTGCCAAAAATAAAATGTTCTGTCTCATTACCAAAAAATATTAATAAACATACTTTAGAAAATAAATTATAGAATTCTTAAATAAGTTTTATGAAAATGATTTGCGCAGCTTTTTCTGTCTGATTAAAAAATAAAGCACTCCAAATTTCCTTTTAATTCCTATAGTCAAAAATAAATTTAATCAATTTAAACTTTAGAATAAAAATAAAAACAATTCATCTCAACAATCATCATTTCACAATATAAACCTGGGATACGGAAGTGGAGTCATATATGGAATTGAAGTGAAACTGATTTTGGAGTATAGCAGTGAAACTCAGGAGTAGATAGCCAGTCATTTTCCTTCCGACTCTGTATTTCCGCCAAGGCTGCGTCATCATAGTCAAAGTCAGATTGACTTTTGGGTTCAGGAGTGGGGTGTAATATAAAAAAAATCTACTGTCATTACTTCTATGTATTTGTTTATTTTTCTTTAACATTTTAGTAGTATTTATAAATTTATTTGGTGTCTTTCAAAAATTTACAACTTGTAAACCATGTTGTGATTAAAGTAATTCTCACACAAAAATTTTGATGAATGTAGTTGTGATAAAATTTAAACATATTTATTTTAATTTCAGGATGAACATTCAATAACCAAACCTCAGGAACCTAATGTGGATGATAAAGCAATTCATGTTACCCAAAAAAATGCCGATAGTTGTATTGTGGTTAAAGATAATGTACAAGATGATAAATCTTTACCTGAAGCAAAATGTGAATATGAGAAGAAGTGTGAACTGTTTTACAATAAGAATAAGTTACGGAAATTATCTATTTTTGGAAGATCATTATCTTTTGAAAGTGTTTTTGACTTAAAATATACTTTGGCAAATAAAAAGGAACTTCCTGTAAAAATTATTAGTAAATCTGAAAGTTTTCTGTCTCAGGCTAAAAAAGCAGATGCCAATAAAACTCTTTTGGAAAGTGAGTATTTTTTTACTGCTTTTTTATATGCTTAATGATTATTATCATTTTTTATTTATCTTGGAATAATGCTGATTTAAAAAAAAGAGTATTGATTTCAACATTATAATTAATACGCGTTTGAGCCTTTTATCTAAGTATGAAAGAAAAACTTTCAGCAAAACAGTTCATGTTATTATATTTATATTATTTAAAGCAATGGAGTAAAATGAATATCACTTTTCTGCAGATGAGTACAGCATTTCAAGTAGTGATTCGAGTTATACTTATGGTGTTACACCAGGCATTTATGCTGGACTAAAAGTATCAGAACCTGAAGATGATGAATCATACGTTATTTGTCATAAAGGTAGTTTTTTACTATTTTTTCAAATGTCTACCTTATCAAATTGATTATTTCAATGAGTATTGTTCAACTTTATTTCAGCTTAGCTTAAATTTCTATTTAAAGAATATTTCTTTCCTTTGTTACAGAAAGCATCAAGGAAACTACTGCTGTTACAGTAAGAAAACGCCATGAGCGCTCTAAATCGGATGCAGAAACACTTTCAAATCCAAACAGATTGTCGTTAGACAAACCAGGTTTGTTTGTTGGATTTTTTAATACTGATATGAAAGTTTGTGTATTCATATATTACAGCTCTACTCAACCTATTGTCTATGTGTTGCTAGTGGCATACCAAGCCTTTCTGCATAACTTTCTGCATCAATAAACTTAACAGACAATAACCTACACATATTTTGTGTGTTGATACACCTTGAAAAGCACATTCCCTGCTCACATCATCTTCTTCTTCTTCAAGTGGCACTACAGCCTGTTATGGACCTTGGCCTGATCCACAATTTTGCTCCAGACCGCCCTCCTCCCTCCATCTGCGGATCTTCATTGTTTCCAGGTTTGCAAGAACATCATCCAACCAACACTTTCTAGGTTGTCCTCTGGTCCTGGTTCCCATAGGTTTCCATTTCAGGATCTTTTTCAGTCTAAAATTGTCTGTTTGCTCAATGTGAACAAGCCATGAAAGACGGTGGGTTTTTATAAAGTGAACTATATTTTTTCCTTTAAGGATATTCTCAATTTCAATATTAGTTCTTACTCTCCACTGATCACCCACCTTCAAAGGACCAGTGATTCTATGTATGACTATTCGCTCAAAAATCAGTAGGTCTTCTTCATCGGGTCCAAGTTTCACTTCCATATGCACAATTGGTTGGATGATTGCTTTATATAGTCTGTATTTTAATGATTTCGACAGCAATTTACTTTTCAGAAGGTAGCTGTATAGAAAATATGCCCGGTTTCCTTTTATTATTCTAGCCTGTATATCTTTGGTGTTACCTCCAGAGTCTGTGATATTGGAGCCTAGATAAGTGAAACTGTGCACCCTTTCGAAGTCATAATGATCAACAGAAAGTTTCTCTAACTGATCATTTGCATGATCAGTTAGAGAAACTTCATGCCTCTTTCCATGAATTTTGTTTTCCCCGCATTAATTTCAAGCCCTCCCTCTGCAGCATCATTGATTAAACGTTTAATGATAGATATCAATGTTGATCTTCTTCTACATAATGTTACCCAGTTTCCTGCTCACATGTGAATGCAAATAAATTATCATTGAAAAGGGCTGTTTGTTATATAAATTCAGCAACACGTTTGAAGAAAGATTAGTTTATAATACTCATTCATTTTCAATGTAGCTGCCTTAGTGAAACAGTCATGTTTTATGACCTAAAATAAATTGAGTCTAAAGTGAGGTTTAACTGCTTTTTATTTTCTAGACGTTTTTAAGCAGTACTAATTGCAGTGATGTTTTTCTTTAATGGTTTTTAATGTTCTTGAAAAATGATTTAAGCTGTCAAAGTTTAGTTTAATAGAGCACCAGTTAGTTACTTAATGCATTGAATCTTAATTCCTTTTTTCCCCTTAAATTACTTTTAGTGTTGAATAAATAAAAATCAAAGTAATTAAAACAGAAATAAAGCAAAAAACTGTCAATTTTATTGTTCATTCCTGTTATATTCCTGTTGCATTTAATTACATAGATTTTCCAGTTTTTAATTCTTGTATGAAGGTAAGCTAATGTACTCTCTACTTTCAGGTTATGTATATAGCACTAGGAAATTGTTATTGTAATTTCTTTCAGAAGTTATTGTGGAAATGAAATGAGTAAGAGAAAATAATACAACTCAGCGGAAACATGCAATACTGTTTCTTTATTGTTTAGAAAACTAAAACATGGAAAATTGTGTTCACCAATAGCCCATTATTCTGCTGAACTATTTTAGTAGTAGCATGATTTACTACTACTACCAATGATTGGACACTTTTACTTTCTTGTATTGTTTGAGTAGCTTTCCATGAATTTCAATGTAGTATAAGTTTCATCTAAATTAAACTGAACTTTGCTATATCAAAATAATCAAACAGATAAACTTTCAAAAAGCTTTTTGTTTATTTGTTTTTTTTTCTATTACCTCTTTTTCTTTTCATATTTTTTTCTTTTATCTACCTCATAAAAATGTCATGTATTTTAAAGGTTAGTCACTTAATAACCTTGCCCTACAGTGTCTGTCTTTGTCATCAAAATGAATAAATATACTTTGAATAAATTAAGTATACATAGTTACCATTTATGCATAAACTTGATTTTTAACTTAGTGAACACTTCTTTTTGCAGCTATTAGTTGTGTTTTCAAAGTCAAGGTAGGTTTGTTTCTCCTCATGAGAGTAAGAATAAGTGGCAGATTTCAGGTCAGTCTTTGAACAGCATGAAGCTAAATTCAACCAGACGTAATATTTTGCACATAATGGAAAGCAGATTTTTTTTTTTTTTTTTTTATTTTAAAGATGAGGCATAGCACTACATTGTGTTTGTTTTGCCAAGATTTAGTTTGTTATTGGACCCGGTTTCATGGTCAACAGGATTTCACACTGATACTATAATTTTCGTGATGCGCAGAAAATATTTACTGTTACTTAGCTTGTTTCTTAAAAAAATTCCTAATAACTTTATTGCACTCATCTACTTGTTTTGACTGCCGCTTTCTCAAAATTTGGAAAATTAACATCTTCATCTTCAGAATAATTTTAATTAGAGTTTTACACATTTTATTTACTTCTTTATTTACATACTTCAAAATTAACAATTTTGTATATCTTTGTGCGCAAAAAAAAGAACTTTTGCTTGTATGCTATTTTGTATTTTATAGATGGAAATAAACCAGAAAAAAAAGAAAGAACTGTCAAATCTATGTTGAGCCAGCTTTTATCAAGCTCTTCTGATAATCCAATTGAGAATCCATTTTCCTCTTCTGAGCATTTACTCCTACCTCAGAACCCTAAGGTAAATTTATTTCTGCTTCATAAATTTTCCATGTTAAGCATTCAATGGAACTATAACTTGTGCTGAAGAAGATTTAATTAAAAACAAAATAGTTATACCTGTTTTATATATATAAGAAAAAATGCATCTAAAATCTGTTGTTTGTTTTGCCTAGATTTCTAAATTTTGATCTTTATTACTCTTTAAGTTGAGTTATGTTTTATATTGTTATGCTAAGACTGTCTTGTAGTAAAATTCCCACATTGTAATCATTGATTTTAGTTCTTTTGGCTGGGCATAGTCGATAGAAATGAGAATAGCCAAAAACATTTAACCCAAATACAATTAATGAGCTTCACCATTAACATCTACCAACTGCCAACTCACACCTTCCTCCAAGCACATAGGCTGCTCTCTGATTCGCGGTGACCAGGGACGCCCTGAACTTCCTTGCCCTGACCTTTGCCTCGAACTTTGAAAATTCTCAATTTGCAAAATGAGGCCCCAAATTTCTCCAAAAGGTAATAGCTTTGCCAAATAGAACTTCAAATTTCACCAAATGATGATGATTTTGCTGAATGGTGATAATTTTGCCGAATAGAACCCTAAATTTTTTCGAATGATGATGATTTTGTGGTATAAAGAAATTGTTGAAAGGTGAAAGTGACCTCCCATTGAGGCACCCCTGGCCACGACGTCAGTCGTGTCAGACAGGGCCCAGCCGACGTGCACAAAACCAATTTGCGTGGGAACTGGTCCTACCACTTCTCAAGTCGTCAACAGTTTTGAGGAGTGTTAATTGCCAGAAGTGGAAGTTGCCAGCCAGTTGGGCTAAATAACAAAAATGATAACTGCAAAGCAGAAAGCACATTGTGTATTACGCTTAGCCAAATTAAAATCAACGATAACCTTACAAAGAAATGTTTGCTAGATGTATCATAAAGATTCACCAGTCAGTTTTAATGGATCTTTATGGTTTAAAACTTCGCTGCATGGTTATCAGTGATTTTCTTTCAGCTAGAAATAATAAACACTACGCTTTCTCCCTTGCAGTTGCCACTTTCATTTTTTTAGCCCAATTGGCTATCGACTAGCACTCTCTACTTCAGGCAATTATGCTCATCAAAAACTTGTAGAGTTTTTCATTCTTATGCAGCATACTGTGTTTTATCCCAACTGTTAGAAATTTCGTTATTACCGTTTAAAATGGTATTGATCTTATTAGATAATGCTTTGTGTTAGGCGTATGTTATGAAACATAAATTTCACTTTGGGCAGAATTAAGTTATTTATTCATTGATTGTGTGTTAAAAGCTCTATTTCTAATGAAGTTTTTGCTTGCATTTAAAAATAAGTGAAAATTATCATAATTGTGTATTCATGTAATAATTGTCAATAAAATATTGATGCCATTATTAATGTATTGACTAAAAACTGCAAAGAACAATAAGCTTCATTTGTGAAATTTATCTAGTAAACCTGAATTTTAGTTAAATTTAGCTAATGTTGAAACAGAAGCTGTTGTAAAATTTTTGCAATAATTTGATTGTGAAGTGGAACTACTTGATTTTTTTCACACTATTAATGTTTTGAAAATCTTTATAGTTACTCTTTTAATCTATATTTTACTTAGAGTAATCTTATGTTAGTTTTATGTGATAGTTACATTACTTAACATTAGTAAATGCTTTTAACTTCTAGCTTCCAATCGTTGTTTATGAAGATAAACCCAGCTCCATAATAGCTTACACTTTAGCTTCGAATGATTATGAACAAAAGTTACAAGAACTGAAACTTAATCTCGCCAGTAATGTAAATGTATCTCAAAAGGATAGTTTAACATCAAGCCCTTTGCTGAAACACCGACCCAACTCTAAAAATCTAAATGAAAATTCAATGCAATTGGAACCACATCTTTCAAGTGATGATATGTTTGGTAAGTTTTTTTGTTGTTTAAAATGCAAGAATCCCTTTATTAGTGCAAAAATACACTCTTCTTTATCTGTATACTAGCTGCATTGCCCGGTCTACCTTGAGAAAAAAATTGTGTCGAGTGAGGTATTTTCAACAATCAGGCTTAAATAAATAAATAAAAAAAAAACATGCAAAATTTCCCTTCCAAACAATGATGACAGGTATTAAAATACTTTTAAGAAATTAAGAATCGAGAAAGAAGGATTTAAAAAGCGTAACCATGGGAACACAAAATAAAATAATTTTAAGGAATTAAAATGAGAAAGAAAATGGTTAACAATTTGAATGAATATGAGATATTTTGAACTTGATTTAAAAAGGGTTGTAACTTTTTTCCTTTGGAGATTGAAGCTCAGTTTTTCAACCATAGGTCGAGTGAGATCAGGAGTAGAAAATGTCGCTTTTTCCAATGGTGTCAAAAAGAAAACTGTGGGACAATTCCTTCACTTTTTACTGATTTTTTCAATGAAGAAAGTAGTGCCTAAATTTCAGCTAAGCCTAAAAAAATTCAAGCTAAAAACACAAATAACTCCTGCCGTAATTAAGTTCGAACATTGAAACAAATTGCGTAGAACTAGGAAAATTTTATTCTTTCCAACAATATGTAATATTAGTATATGAAATTAATTTTTCACACCCATTATCAGGATTTTATGTGAAAATTGGGCCTAAATTGGAATAAAAAAAGAACTATTTGTCAATTTTTATTTTTTTTTTGAACTGGTCTGCAAACCTTTCCAGGACTGAAAAAAAGATACTGAAAATTTCAGCGAAATCGGCCGGGTAGTGCTCGAGTTTTGTATGTTTAAACAAACAGACGCTTTTTGGAGACCTTCTTTTTTATTATGTAGAGATGTTTTATTTATTTCTTTTTTAATTGTGCATCATTACTATCATTGTTAGAAACACAGGCTTGCAAATTTCTTACTCTCAGACTGGGACACAGATTTAAATCCTTTTGGAGGACTTTAATATTGAGTTAATTAGGGAGGAAATTGATGCCTTGAAAAATTGGTCTCATTAAAGAAGTTTCATTGCATTTTTTTTTATATAACTTTAATTACTATTTAGCAAACTTCGATTAAATCTCTCAAAGATCACAAATAATTTTACAAACGATTGTTGGCATAGTTTGATATGCATAACTCACACATCGAACTATTCCAATGAATGGTTTGCATAAATTTGTTGAAATTTAATCTTTTTCAGTGATAACATGTTTGCAGAACTGTATGTGCACTTTCTAGAAACTTCAATGTCAGTCATGGTTTTCCAACTGCTGTTTGTTGGGACATCAATAAATAAATTATGATTATCTCACATATTGAATTTTAATTCCGTCCATTGTTTCTATCTTCATATCTTTCTGATTTTTTTCGTAATCTACTGCAGTCAATTCATATGTTAAATTTTTGATGAGATCAACAAAAGTTTTTGTAGCATACTCTGCATTCTGTAAAAATATAAAGCACTTGTCAAAGTTTATCAGTGGAAATTAATGATAACTGTTTGTTTTTATTAACTTGCAGATTTTTCAGTTGATTCTGTGGATAAAAATCACCTGAAAGCTACAAATAATAAGTCTTCTAACTTACATTTAGAAATTCAGTTCACAGACAGTACTACCAAATTTTACTGCAGAATCTACTATGCTGAACAATTTCGAAAGCTTCGTAGTCTGATTTTTACCGAAGGAGAAGAACGTTACATTAGATCCCTATCTCTTTGTGTGCAATGGATTGCAAGAGGAGGAAAATCAGGATCAATGTTTTGCAAAACTCATGGTAATGTAATTTAATTAAACTACTTATTTTGAAATTAAAATGTTTTCAATAATTTTCCTATCATATATTAAAGCTGTAGACTGGGAATTCTGAAAAATTAGCCACTAGCTGCCAAAGTCCCTAAAAAAACGGTAGCCACTTAGAAACTTTTGAAAAGTCTTTTTTTTTATAAGTATGCTCACAGAGCAAAAAAATAAATACCCTATTTGCTAGTTGTAATATTAACATAAAATTTAATGATTATGATACTTTGCAAAAACAACAAATGAAATTTTACTGGATATATTTTTTAATCTAAAGATATAAAAGCATACAACAAAAGGAAATATTTTACTTATTTTTAAATACAATACTATTTTAGGCAATTATAACTGAATGAAAGCAAATGTGAGAAATCATACCATATTACCCCGCAATATCCGGCATGCAGCAAAATTCGGGGGTCAACAGATTTTCAAAACCACTTGTCTGGTCCTTTCCGGCATGCTGGAAAAATCGAGGTTAGGAAAAAATAATGATATTACTATTTAAAATATATGTTCAGCTTAAAAATGAATATAAAATCTTTTCATATGTTATTAGTATTAATAAACAGTTTAAGTTCGTAAAAGTATTTACTAACAATGTCATTTGTTATTTTAACATGCAAAATATTGTTTAATACTGAATAATAATTATATAAAAATTAAATTAAAACCAAGCAAACATTTAAGCAGTAAGTTACCGCTCCTAAATCAGTACTCAAGAATTTACCAAAGCTATTCAATGAATAAAAAATTAAATTTACCTCTCTAAAAAGAACCTAAAATAATTTATTTTAAAAAATTATGAACAAATCGTAGTAACGATGACTGCTTCTAAACTGATTACTTTATTGCCATACAATTAAATCCATTAATAATGACCTACCATAAATAACTAGCACATATTATATGTAATACACAATTTTTTTTGAAAGGTTACTTTCAGGATTTATTTATGTTTTTCCTTTTAGTGATTTGCTTTCTGATTGAAAGTGAATGAAGAAATTTCCTTTTGTTTTGTTCCAAAATAAATCTTGAATTATCAAGCATGCCAGAAAATTCAAGGTACAGATGTGATATACCCCCCCCATTTGGCGACATCCGATTTTTTGCACAAAATTGAAATATTTTTCTCGCCAATAAGGCGATAACTTCTTAAGCATGGCATCCCTGGCGAAAGTAACCTGTGTTTCGCAACCCGAAGGCAATCTTGTTCAAACTTGTTTACTTGGGTTGTTTACTTGGTTTTACACAGGAGAGATAGGTGTTGTTTCGTGCAATATACCATACAGGAAAGCTTATTTTGTGTTAGTTTAAATTCAGTAGTTGTGTTTTGAAGTAAAAACATTAGAAAATGCCAGTTTCTTCAAACTTGAACGTTAATTAAAAGTTAACTCCAATGTGGTGTGTATCTGTAACATGCTATTTTCATATGTTGCATTGTTTAAGACTGAGTGTGAGGATTTATACCATAAAAAGGTAAGTTCTTTATTTTAGAATTCAAAAAAAAAACTCTCACTTTCGAAATTCTTTGTTTTTACAAATCCTTGAGGGGTTTTGTAGTTTTTAACTTTATTTTTACTGTATGTAAATTAATTTTACAAAAATAGTACGGTTATTTTGTTCTAAAAGTTAATTCTTATCAATGCCACGAATTATTTAGACATTCTATGAACATGCCCACTTTAGGTACTGAATTTCTGAAAATAAGTTGACAGCATTTTATAAAAATATAAAGGTGTTATTTTATGTAAAATATAATAGGTATTTTGAAAGCATGTCTGGATAGCAAATAAATGTATGGTATTTTTGTATTGTTTATGTTTAGGATGGTTCTGTTGAGACATTTTTACTTTTCATACATCATACATTTGAGTAAATAAGCGTTTTTTTGGCTGAAATAGTTATTGATTTTGGGGATGTTTTCGGCTTTAAACATCACAATTTGAATCGCTTTGCTCTTTTATAGCAGAGTATGAGAAAAGTTTTTGTTCGATGAAATGCATGTTGGAAAATAGCTTTCATTTCTATTGGTACATATTTCATTGGTGAGCTGTTATAGTAATTTGTCGATTTAAGCATTTTAAATACTTTCTAGTAATTGTTCTTTGTGTACAAAAACTTTCTAGATTCTGGCATTTTTGAAGCGTATATTCGTGATGGTTTTTTGTTGTTGTTTTATGTTGTTTTTATATATATTGTGTTCTGAAGTGCTTTAATCGTGTTTTTTTATCTGATTTTTTCCTGTTGACGCTAAAAAAGCATCGCTAAGAACGATGTATGACATATGTCGTCATACATCGTTTTCTTGACGACGCTTTCTTGGCGCCAACAGGAAAAAGTCGCCAAGGGTGGGGTATTATCACATCAGTTCCAAATTCGATTTTCCTGTCATGTTGGGAGGGCCTGCTCTAGTAGTTCTGCCACCCTAGGCGATATTGACAGGTGCCGCCCCTTCCCCCTTGAATAATAATAATAGTAATATCAAATAATATATTAATAAAATAAAAGTATTAGTAAAGTGGCTTAAAACTTAAGTGAATGTCTAGTTACATTCCAAACTGGGTTTTGCATATGCAAGCTCTCTCTAAATAATAATTTAAAAAAAAAAAATTTTAGCATTGAAGCAGTGAATCTTATGGCGCTGAAACAGATATTCATACTTAAAAAAAATCTCAACTTCAAAATTTGCTTCCCCCAAAATCTGCCGCCCTAAGTGGCCATCTAGGTCGCCTACCCCAAGAGCCGGGCCTGCATGCTGGTCAGCCTCGCTTTTTCCAGCACGCCAGATAATGGGGGCTAATACGGTACAAGCTTTGGTTTATTTAATAGTCAGAAAATTTCTGTTGCCTCACACGATCATTTTTCACAGAATTTGGAATTGTAAAGTGTGGTAAATGAAAAAACGAACCTTTTACCAAAAGAAAAAAATTGTGATTGAAAAAAGAACCATTTTTTAAATGTGATTGGATTTACAAGTGTCAAGAAACATTGATTTTTGTTACTTTAAATTTGGTCTGAAGAGAGAACAATGAATAAAAATTAGTCTGTGCAAAATCAAGATAATGCTTACTAGAAGCTCAAATAGAATTGAAAGTGTGTTGTCGTTGTGAAATATTATTTATAACAAAAAGGAAGTTCATGATCGCCACTTTTGACAGTTGGGATTTCATTTTTCAGTAGCCATTTTCAATGAGATGGTTGCCAGTTGACGACTGGTGATCGCTAGTATAGAGCTTTATTGTATGTGCTAATATTGTTAAAAAAGGCTTGTTTAGGGTGTGTTAAAACAAGAATTCTGAGTGGTTGGCTCGCTCCCTCCCCTTTCCTTCTTACCCAGTTCTCACTGCCCTTGGTTGTGTGGTAGCTTGCTGATATAAACATTTTAAAACATGCTCAAAGAATCACATTCATGCTCTTAATGAGAAGAAGAAGAGGTATGTTGAATGTTTTCCCATTCACTCTGCATAGCTAAACAATACAGATGCACTTGGCACACATGTGCATGGATACATTTATGGCTGTGCAGATATGTGTGTTGTCTGATAATCTTGACTAACATTGGCTATCTTCAAAATTTGCAAATAAATTAATAAAAAAAAGTTCTTCTCTTGCTTTTATGGACACATGCAAGCAAAAGGCATTGCATTATTAAATATTTTATCTACTGTACTTGTATAACGTTTTTCATACTTGCAGATACTTTTGAGGCGAATGCACAGATACTTTATGATTTTCTCTTGCTATGCCACTTAGGAAATAACCACACTTCCTAGCAACTGGTAAACAATGTAAATTCAATGAGTTAGCACAGGGAAAATATTTTGCGTTGATTAGAAAGACTCATGTGGCCATGTGGAAGAAGATCATATGCTGATTGTTGTATTTTTAACTATCAATACTCCTATAAAACATTTGGTGACCAGTTTGTGCTTCCATTACATATATTCCTTTTTAAAAGAAACCAAATAGGACAACTGTATAATAGTTTCTTTCCCTGATATTAGTGGAATAAAGTTTCGGGGGATTACTATACATGTTTGATTTTTCAGCTAACAAAATAGCACAATAGTTGTTATCATATAACAGCATTTTTTATTGAAATGATTTGTGAAACTTCTAAGCTTAACAATTGTTATTGTTTGTCTGTCTTTGATTAGATGATCGGTTCATCTTGAAGCAGATGCCTAGATTGGAACTACAGTCTTTTATGGAATTGGCACCATCATATTTTCAATATTTAAACAAAGCTTATTTAGAACAGGTATTTTTTAACATTTTATTTTTTTGATTTCAAGGAAAAGCAGTTTGAGTCCATAAAATAACTTTTATTCCCAGATTTATGTTCTTTTAACCCATTCCTTGCCCCGGCCGATACAGGATCGGCCGCGCAGTTTGTGTTAATACTGCCCCGGCCGATTCAGGCTCGTCGCAAGAAAATGGTTCCTAACTGCCCTCGACGATCCTGTGTCGTCACGGCGATTCTAGCAGTTTTTGCTTCGGCCGAATATGTGTCAGCGATCCTTCCAGGGGCAGAACCCTGTTATTGCGCTTCTCTGTTGGGTTCTGGAGCTTTTAGGGGAGCGGTAATCAAGCTCTTTTCTGAGACAAAAGGGATGTAACTTAGAGTATTTCACAGAACTTGTTGTAATTTATTTTATTTTACTAAGATATTAACTTTTCAAGTACTCTTGGATGAGACACGTATAATACTTCAAATAATCAGGCACTTTATTTTTATCTTTTCGTGGAAGCTTTGTTTCTTAGCATTCTGGCATTTGAACTCCTGATGAACAAGTGTGAAAATATTTCCTTACATATTTATCAATATTTCTATGCCTGAATAAAGCAAATAAACAAAAATATGTTTTTCTTGTTATCAAAAATCCACCTTCTTACGCAAGTATCCTTCACTAAATTGTTCATAATCCTCAAATTTTATAATTTATTTTTCGCAATATTATTTTTTTAAAATTATCTTATATATCTTAATTTTGTACGAGTATGTTTTTTTTTATTATAATGTGTTTACTACGCGTTTTATTTTTTTGTATACTATTATTATTATTTATTACTTATTTATTTTTAAACCATGATATTTTGAAACGCAAATTATATCTTTTTATATACGCGGCACCATTTGATGGATTTTTAGTGATACGGTTTTGAATATTTTTTATTTCGCGAAAAAAGAAATGACGACCGCATTGACTATACGTAAAAGTTGTCTATGTAAAACATAAAATAGATACGACAGTACGAATAAAATGATAATATCTTGAGTTCTTTTGTTATACGCTTTACTCATAAGAAACGAAACATTCCTTATCTCCCATTCTTTTTCAGATTTTATTTATTGTCTTAAAATAGCTCCAATGTTTTAATTGTACCTTCTTTTATGAGATTTTAAAAATATAAATTAAATATTTGGTTTCTTTTCAATAATCAAATTGCCATAATTAGTAAATAATCATATGAAACTAACTAAAATTTATCCAAGTATGTTTAAAAAAAAGATTTAAAATCCGACTCGATTTCATGCAAGATCTCCTTTTTTTTTTTCCTTCTGAAGACATGTTTCGTCATATAAGCATAAAAGCTTGCTTTGAAATTCCTTTCTGAGCTAAACTGTTTTGTTGTAAGAAAATAATGTGGAAGGGTTGACCACAAAACACTAAAACCTTCTGACCATTCTTTGAATGGAACTAACTTGCTCGGATGTTTGCAAAGAGGGTCCTTGGAGAATAAAGACCTCCCAGTCGGTCTAGTTATTCCTCTCTCAGCTGGGGGCTTTTAGTTGCATGCACAAAAGTATCCTTTAGGGAAATAGGGGATTAGCCGCAAGTTTTGATCTTTTGTAATCATTTATCTTTAAAATACTTCCCACGCTTGAGTAACTGATATCTAGGCATTCAGAAGGGATTTAAAAGTCACCTGAATTACGATAAAAGTCGACCATAGTCCTGCCATCAAAGGGATGTCTCTGTGTTTATTGGTCATTTTGAAGTGTCACAATATATCAAAAGGCACCGAAGAATACTTTTTATCCTCTTAGAATATCATTCCCACACTTAAAGCGTTTTTGTCCATGCAATTCGCTTGCTCACACGTTGGATCGATCAGTCAATTGTTTGAAGAATGTTTTGTTGAGGCCTTTTGAAAGATAGATCATCTTACATTTAACAGTAAAAGAAAAAAAAAGATATACTGAGATAAAAGCAAAAACTAAAAATAAATCAATAAAATAATTAGTGTTATGAAAATAATTGCTTTTCGTCCAATCCTCTATTGTCTCCTATTTTCCTGTTATGTAATGCGTAAGTGTATGAATATTTCAGCACATATTAGCAACCTTGTATTTTATTGCACTATTTAATTCAGTGCTTAAAAACAAATAAAGCGAAGCGATTTTCGAATGCAAGCTGAACAGCAAAAACAACATTAAAATACCGATAGCAAAATGGGGAGAAAAGTGTTATTACAACGTAGCAAAAAGCAACTCCGTTTCGTTATCTGCGGCATGCGCGTTAAGGGTTTTCGGGCTGGTCATTGAATGGGTTAAGCATAACCACGCTGAATATGAAAAAAAAATTATGTGCTGTTGTATTAGTTCTTTATTTTATTTAAACTTACTACTTTAATCAGCTTAAAAAAGTTAACATGGTCCCAATTAACAGGTTAAATATCTTAATAATCTCAAACTGAAAAACTGTTTTCATCTGAAATATTATTGTAGTTAGTTGCACAGTATACAGATGGGTGACAAAATAATACAATCTTCTATGAAAAACGTATGGTTGATTTCAAAGAAGCAAAACTCGTTTGCCATTCTGCACTCAAGTTTACCTCTGAGTGGACATGAGGGTTAAGGTATCAGTCATAGCTGTTGCCTGCATTTACCAAACATTCAGAAAAACGCAACAATGACTGACCTGACAGAGTTTGAAAAGGTCATGATTTTTAGAGTGTGATGTACTGGCTGCTTGGTGGCAGAATCAGATACTTATTTGGGGAGTGCAAATAGTATTAAGTCAGTGAATAGGACAGCACATACATGAAATGTGGTGATGTGTCATCTGAGAAGTATGATAGTGAACAGAAAACTGTGTGTGAGAGGGATAAAAGAGAGTTGACTTACGTAATGGTCCGAAAACACAAAAAATATTTACATCAGATAACGTCAGATATAGTCATTTCCACAACCCCATTTTAGCAAGACTTGTCTAAAGCAGGGAATCTCAAACCGTGGGTCGCGGAATGTGGAAGAAAAGTTTAAAGAAAATTAATTCATTGCTGTGTTTTAATAAAAACACAGCAAATAGACAAAACGGCCCAAAAATAGGTCAGAAACTCATAAAACTACTGCAAGATTATAAAATCAGTAAGGTCTACTACTGTCTTCTATTATAAAATTGTTCAAGAGACAAAAATTCATGTTGGTTTTTATTGTTACTTGTGTCTAAAGATAAAACTTAACCATTTGTATAGTTTTTAGTTATTGTTTTAGGGGCTTAGACAGAGTTCGAACTTAGGGAGGCTGCCAAAATACTTAGTCTAAAAAGGGGGTCACAATGTCTAAAAGTTTGAGAACCCCTGGTCTAAAGCAGGGGTTGTCTTGCAAAAATTATTGGGGGGACTAGACGTCTAAGGGAGTCTAAGGAAGTATGTAATCCTACAACCCCTCCCCTAGAAAAAAGATCAGATTTCTGTACCTTGAAAAAGCCAGTTCACATATTTGGTGCATAATTTTTCAAACCAGCAACATGTAACATGGTGTTTTCAAGGTAACTAATCTAAAAATTGACCTTCTGAAAATTAAAATTTGGAGCTCTCTTTTTTGCAGCAAGACCTTCAATTAGCAACATGATCTCAGACGCAAAGTAACATGGCACAGAAACAGGGGTTCTTCCTCAGAAAATTATTAAAAGTATCTCGGAAAACACATTGGGCGATCTTTGGTGATGTTGGTGGTGGAAAGATTCAGATGCTCTTCCTGGTCAATATTTCAAATTTAAAGTCTTAAACGTGGTTGAAGAATATATTTGGTAACATTAGAAGAAATATAGGAATTAAAGGAATTCATCCCGGAAGTTATTCGAAAATGAAGGTTCAAAAATACAGTTTAATACCATATTCAATGATGTTAAGGAAAGGGAGCTTTTGAAAGTAATGTTCTTAAAAATGCAGCTGTATTTTATCTGTGTTGATATGAGGGGAAGGAATGGGAATCAGAACTCTCCTTTGGAATTTTCGAAACAGAAGTTCCAAAATACAATTCCAGGCAAGTTTTGGTGATATTAGGGAGAGGGTAGGTTTGAGGGCCTATTTATGGAAATGTCTTAAAATATTAGTGCAGGGGTGGAAAATCTGCGCCAATTGCACCAAACTGGGCCAATTTTCAAATTCTGATACAACCTGATGCAAAAAGGCCAAATTCGCAATTTTAGCGCCAAACTGTGCCAAAAATGCAATTTTATTATTCAAAAACATTTACTACAAGAAAAAATAGTTGTGGCATAAATTTTTTTGTCATTTGAAAGCTAAACAGAAGAATATAAGTAAAAGAGGGGGTAAAGAGAGAATTGCTTATATTTGCCAAAAATTGCATGCTTTGCTTTAAGTTTCAATCCTTTTGCATCCTGTAAATGTTTCAACAATTTTGAAAAGTGGAAGTTATTTTAACCTATGTTACTTTAAATTGGCTTATTTAATTTCATATTTTATAATTACAGGGTCTGTATAATAAGTAATAAGACTCATTTCTTCCTGATGGGACTGTACCTCTCAAGTGCACACAAAATGGTTAGGTCGGTA
This sequence comes from Uloborus diversus, assembly GCF_026930045.1. Classification (NCBI taxonomy): domain Eukaryota; kingdom Metazoa; phylum Arthropoda; class Arachnida; order Araneae; family Uloboridae; genus Uloborus; species Uloborus diversus. The sequence continues at coordinate 54,201,909 of NC_072736.1, forward strand.
ATGGGGGTTACTGGTGGGACTCACTCTGGTACGCAGTCGCCTGGTAGTCTTTGTTCAAGCAGCATCATCGTTTTTGTGTACATCCGTTGCAAATAATGGTTCCAGCTCCAAAATGCAGAGACCATTTAAGCAATGTCAGGTGATTAAATTTTGTGTGGAACTTGGTAAATCGGCCTCAGAGACTTAAGAGATGTATAAGCCAGCGTTCGGAGCAGGGCCGATCCTAGGGTGTCGGCCGCTCGTGTGCAAAGACCAAATGTGCCGTCCCCAAGAATAATTTGCATCTTTTGACTAATCTTTAACACGTCTATATAAATCTTTCTTTAAATTTCTATGCCAAGTTCGAATTTAAAAAAAGGGGGGGGGGCAGAAGATTATCCTATAAAAGGGAAGAAATTTTTTATAGTAAGAAACTCCTTAGGTACAATTTATATCTTTGAAGAAAGTAATAGATACCAAAATTTACTAGTCATAAAAACGCATTTTATAGTCTTTCTTCAGTGACATCAGAGAAGGGACGAAGGAAGGGGAAGCGTGGGGGGGAGGTATGAAGGGTTCAGGGAAGGAGGATTGCTCTAAGAAAATTATCGAAATTGGCGTATGAAAAATATTTTTAGTTAATCTTTAGTTGCGTTTGGTTGCAAGGACAAAAGAGTCAAGTACCTATATTCAAGGTGCATGGAGAAATTTTCGAAATTAACGTCAAATATCGCAATTTTAGGAACTTTTTTAGACTTTAGGTGAAAGTAATGTTGCAGTTCTTCCCTAAAATTCTTTCAAAATTAAATCAATTTGAAGCTATTTTTTAAGACCGTAGCTTAGGAAGGATCGGCGTTCTTCGCGAAAAATCTCCGAAACTGAAATTTTAAACCCGCAATTTTTGTGTTACCTTTGTTGACGTAGCAAGAGGGGGGGGGGGGATTCAATCGCCTCCCATCGAAAGATTTCTAAATATAAGTTTAAAATGCAAATTTAGGCTGTCTTTGGTGACGGGAGAGGATCTGGCGGCTATCCTCCGGTAATTTCTTGGCACTATTTTTTCAAAAACCCGTTTTTGACTAGATTTGAAAACAATAGGGGAAAAGTGAAAATATTACGAACCAAAATATTTTTCAGAACTGAAATCCATTGTAGGCTATTTTTGGGAAAGAAGGATTTTGAGTCTCTTAAGCGGATATTTCTAAAATCGGAAATTTATATTATCTTTGGTGACGTTAACAAAACTGGGAAGCTTCTACGGATCTTTCAGATATTTTTCAACATTAATATCTGAAAAATATAACTATAGACTTTTGTCCACCTCACCTCGAAGATTGAAGGATATGCCCTAGCGCCGTGAAAAGTTACATAAGCCTGGCAGTTCTCCTCCGGAATTCTTTAGAAATATAAGTCCCAAAATCGTATATTAAGCCTTGTTTGATAACGATGGGACTAAGAGCGGGCGGGCGTTCAGTATGCCCTCATGAACTGTGTTTTTGAAACGAAATTTTCAGGTATAGTGATTGCGTTGGAGAAAAGGGGGATCCGGGGTCTTTCCCCAAAAGTTCTTGAAACTGATGTTTGAAAAACGCAACTTTAGTTTGTTTTTCAATACATTAAGTGAGAGAGTGAGAGAAGGTGGAATTAGGAACATCTCTAAAGACGCTAATTGAGACTGTCTTTGGTAGTAATGTTTGCGAATGAATTTCGGGGTTCTCCTCCGAACAAATTTCGAAAAATGCCAAAGCAATTTTATATGACGTTTGATGATAGGAAGGACTGTCGTCAGAAAACAAGTTTTGGATTTTGGAAACAACATTTTTAGGCTATGTTTGATTAAGTTAAGGTGGAAGAGGGGAATTAGAGACTTAATTGGGTCCTTAAGATCGATGGTTCAACCAGCGAAATTTTCCGAAAGTTAAGTCCTAGAAACGCAATTTTAAGCCTTCTTTAGTTTCGTCAAGGAGGTCATGGCATCCTTTTGGATCTTCGTTTTGGAGCTAGATTTAAATTTGCTTCCCGGGGCAAGAGCCCTGTCCTCCTACCTGATCTGAAACCGGGCAGTTCATTCAAAATTTTAATCAGAAAAATTGTCGTAAAGGGGGAAAAGTACAACATTTTAGTTTGTCATTCATATATGTTACTCCCAAGGGAGTCGCAATTTTCCACTTTCTCTCCACGCATCTAAGATTGTTAAACACAGAATTTGTTACATAGTTTGTTGTTTGAAATGCTTGCGAGAGTATCTAATCAATATAGCTTTTTTTTAATAAATAAAATATGTCTTCATTGTTTAGGTCTATAAAAGCTTGGGGGTTAAACATTAGTGGCCGCCCTTGGTGCTCCTTTTAGACGGCACCATTTCATGCTTCAGAAGGGGGCCTTTCCCCTCCCCTGTATCCATGGCTGATTACCGGTTCTGTCACAAACTTTGCAACCAAATGAAGCATGTGTGTTAAGAGTAGATATTAATGGACAATGAACCAACACAATGTTCCCTAACATTCTATTTTTCTTAAACTATGCTGTGCTGTCGGGAAATCGAAGCATACTTTGACAATTGAACATTTAAAAATCAGCATATTTATTCTTCTTACTATAAGTTATCTTGTAAGAAATTCTTGAGGAATTTTGCTTGGTTATAAGAACTATATGATGCGGCCCGTGGCCGCCCCTTTCTTTGGTCGCCCTTGTGCCGCGCACACTCTGCACACCTGCTAGGATCGGCCCTGGTTCGGAGATAATTGTATGTTAACGGCGCATGTGTTTCTGTGGCACAAGTGTTTCAAAGATGGCCGGGAGAGCGTCGAGGATGAATCTCAAACAGGGTGTCCGTCAACCAACAGAAAGTAAGCAAATGTGGAACGTGTGCGTGTCGTGCTAAATTCTGACCGCCGGCTAAGTGTGAGAATGGTTACAGATGAAGCTGGACTTGATAAAATGACAGTTCACAGCATCATCCCTGAAAACTTGAGAAATGCTTGAAACACCTGCTTCACCTTCCAGGACTTCCTGGTCAATAATGGTATCTCTATGCTTCCCCAGCCCACCTACAGCCACTATTTAGCTTCAGCAAACTTCTTTGCATTCCCGAAGATGAAAACATCACTAAAAGGATATCCCCATGGAACTCTGGAGGCCGTAAAAGCTCTGGTACAAGAATTTTAAAGGACATTCTTTTAGCAGACTACAAAACAGCCTTCGAAGCTTAGAAGACTCGCTGGGATAAGTGTGTGCTAGGCCAAGGGTCTTATTTTGAATAATTTCAGGTGTGAGCATTAATACCTGCAATAAATTCTCAGAACACAGCTTAGTCTCATTATTTTTTATACAGTCCTGTATTTCATGTTTTAATAAAATTAAGATGTAGCGGAATGTGGGGAAAAGTGAAATAGCAGGTCAAAGTGGAATGGAAAAATATTTTCTCTGCTTTTAGCGCCATCTATATAATAATAAAGTAGAACATGGTCCAAATTGACCAGGCAACTTTTAGCAAATAAACCACAGAACCAAATTAAGATTCTAGTTAGGTATGTAATATGATTAATCATACCTTTACTAAAAGTAGTTTTTGCACTTTTTTTTAATTACAATATTGCTACCAAATTGGGATTTAAAAAATATTTATGTACTTTTTTGCTACAAATGTTTTGTATTTGCTTCAAACTGTGTAGTGACAGTGTACAAACTTAAAGAATTTGTTACCCAACTGTGAATTCACCAGATACAAAACTGATCATTCTGATACAAAACTGTTCGTTCTGATACAAAATTGGAATTTTTGCTGATACAGAAATGAATTTTTGATTTTCCACCTGTGTTAGTGTTAAAAAAAGCATTTTTAGGCCATCTTTGATAACGATGGGGTTCATAGATTTCCTCCCTGTAATTCTTTGAAACTGATTTTCCAAAACAGCAATTTTAGGCGATCATCAAACATGTTAGGTAAAAGAGGGTTAGGGGTTTTCCCCCATAAAATTTTAAATCTTTCTCCTAAAAACTCAGTTGGCCATCTTTCATAACATTAGGCACAAAAGAATGGAATTTGAAGCATTTCTCTGAAATTTTTAGAAATTTAACTTCCGAAAATGAACTTCAGACAGTCTTTTAGCGATTTTAGACATAGGCGAAATTCAAAAGCTTTCCCCTGATTCCTTTTTTGAAATTAAAATCCTACTATAGGCTATATTTCATAATGTTTGTGGAAGGGGTGGAATTTGGAGCTCTATCAAAGAAATTATTGGAAATTGAAAGTCCTAAAAATGCAATTTTTTTATAGGCCGCCTTTCATGACCTTAGATGATGGAGTGATGGAAGTCGGTACAGTGCCCGCCACTAATAAAATCACTGGATTATAAAATCAGCCGCTTTTAAAAATCAAATCTAAAAGAACAGAATCCTTGCAATACCAAAACAAGTTAAAATCATCCTTTAATAAAATCACTTTCACCGTTTTATAAAATCAAACTTTTGGGCGTCATGTATAAAAAATTGATAAAGAAACACAAAGAAATGAAGGAATCAGTCTCAAAAGATGAAGAAATCACAGTGCCAAATTTTTCCCTTCAGTAGATGTCAGAAAATCGCTTGTTGATATACGATGAACTAGAGCAAAGAGAAAAATGTAATGTTGAACGTTACAAAACATTTTGTAAACTCTCAAACGATATTGAATCTTTGATCTGCAATTCTGCTAACCAAACAAGAATGCGTCAATATTTTAAGACTCTTATGTAAGTATAAGAGAATGTTCCTCATATTTAGTTAAAATGACAACTGTAATACTCATAAATGAACATAATTCATTACGTTTTTAAAGTACTTAAACTTCAAAACCTTTAAATTTTTTTTTTAAATGTTGTTGTTTTTAAGGTGTGCCGGTTTGTAAAATCAGCCGCTTTATAAAATCAAATGTCCTCAGAACGAATGTCATTTTAATAAGCGGCGGGCACTGTACTCTCCTCCCGAAATTTTTGGAAATTGAAGTTCTTAAAACGCAATTTTAGAGTATCTTTGTTGAGGTTATAGGAAGGGAACTTTGGAGACTCGCCCCCCCCCCCAGATTTTGAACTTTTTTTTAAGTGTAATTTTATATGTAGAGCATCAGTCACATAAGGTAGGGCATCGTTCTCTAATGCCACCCCCAGAATACTAACCTGGTGCCCTGCAGTGAGCATACAGTGATTGGGGTTGTAAATTTAAAACCATCTTATGAAATCCACCCAATTCCCCCCCCCCCTCATACTTGACTCATAGTTTCATAAGGCATTCAAATTTCTAAAAAATATCAAAACTCTCATTGACACTTGTTAAAACAAAAAGAAACTTGTCTTCACATGAAGCACTCCTAAAAGCACTCGCCGCTCTTTCAAAAAAATGATACACACAACCACAAATTATTGTTGGGATGAGCCCCATAAATGTGGCTCATTCCTGGGACATCATGGGGGGGGGCATCCATGTGGATGAGCCCCCCCCCCCCTAAGATTTATGAAGTCATCGCTAGTGGTCTAAAGGAAACTTCATGCTTCAAAAATTTATGGAACCGTTGCATTTTTTAACCAGTGGTGACAGCCCATCGTTTTTTTTAGTGACGCCAATACTGCCAAACGCGCAAAAACTGGATTCATCAGCAGTAGTATCTAGTTGTCTGATCTGATGAATCAGACAGCCTGAAGCATTGATGTGTCTAGAAAGCCCACAGAAGTATTTTCTCTTGGCTGCCTCTTTTTTGACTGTGAAGCACGGAGGTGGTTCTCTTGTGATATGGGGGTAATATCTTAGCATGGTCTTGGGCCACTTGTTACTCTCCATGGGTGATAACAGCTGTTTACTGTAGATATTCTGAGGGATCTGGTGCATCCTTTTATTCAGACTTTCTTTAAGGGAAAATTCCCTGTGTATCAAGGCGATAAGACTCCTATATACTGTATATTAATATTGTTTATTTAATTATATTTTAATCATTTATTATTATACTCATTTAAGAAATTAAATTGATCAAATATTTAAAAAATCCATATTTCTTCCCATTGCATTCTGAATATACTCATACATCATGAAAAAAACTTCATGCCAAACTTGTTACAATTTATCTACTTATCTATTTTGATTATGTTATAGCTATGAGTTTCAAATTGGATTGTTTATTTTAGAAACCAACACTCCTTGCGAAAATTCTTGGGATTTACCGAATAGGATTTAAAAATACTGCTACTAATGCTGCTACTAAAATGGATCTGCTTGTCATGGAGAATTTGTTCTATAATAGAAATGTCTCCAGGAAATATGATTTGAAAGGCAGTGTTAGGAATAGATTAGTTAATACTAGTGGATTACAGGAAGATGATATTGTGCTTCTTGATGAAAATCTTCTTAAAGGTATGTATTGAAATATGCTTAATTTTAAAATTATTGCTGTGTATTTGCATGGGAGGTATTTAATGCAGGGATGGGTTTAGGACTTTTGAAACTAGTTTTGAACAGGACAGGTGGTTTTTACTGTCTAAAAGTGTTTCAATCTGTCCAAAAATATGCTTAAGCTAAAGGTAGTTTCTTTCAAAAATGTATTTACAGTATATTTTCTATTTAACAATACCAGATTTTATGATTTCCTCAATTTAATGATACATTTCACTGGTCCGTATTTAACTGCATTGAGTGCATAATATATACTCCTTGATATAACGATAACTTTTTCCAGTCCCTTGAGATTTGTTAAATCAGGGTTATACTGTTTTTTTTTTTTTAATTATAAAACGTTTAATCAGAGATTGCCAATTTTGCAGATATGTTGTTTTACTTTAATTACCTTTAATTGAGTGCATACTGAGCTGACTTTCTTTTTTTTTTTTTCAATGTTTATATGTTATTGAATTTTTTATTATATGATTACAAGTTTATCTATAGTATGCTAATTCCACCTTATCATGTTTTCTGTGTGTTTGGTTTAATGTGGTTAAAAGCTCTGTATTTTGTAAGCCAAATTCATGCCAACCATTTTCAACATTAACTTTATGCTAACAGTCTGTCTTGAATGTGTTGGTATTTATTAGAGGCAGCTATACTTATTTGATTTTTATAGATATATCCTTCTTGTCAGTTTTTCTTTTTTTTAATGAGTATTTAGAAACTTGCTTCAGAAAAATATTATATTTATGTAAATGAGTCATTTTTAATAAAGATAATAATGCAAAAACTAGGTATTTTACAAAATAAATGGATGTTCATTTAACTAAATGCTTTAAATCTCCAAAATAAAATGTTTGAACGTATGTCAATATTTCAAAGCAAGAACTAACGCTTTGTTTAATGTAACACATTGTCGTTCCTTATCACAAACTCCTTAAGTATTCTCGAGCATGATATTTTTTTTATTTCTAATTTAAAATTTAAATACTTACTCATGAACATAAACTTGAAGTAATTCAACTAAACCACCAGACAAACATTGCCAATCAACTGAAAAGAGAATTTAAGAGTAAAGAGGTTAATTAAAATATTTTTTGAGCAGCAGAAGCATAAAATAGGTGTTATACTTTAGAAAACATTTGATTAGAAATCTTCACAAAAAGATTTTTGTGAAATCTTAATTGGCTGTTTATTTTAATATTTTATACTTAAGAAAAAAATTTATGTAATGTAGTTATTTCATATTTTTTAAAAGTGTATTGATGCCAATTTTTCAAAAAAAAAAAAAAAAGTTTAATCTGCAATTTAATGTGTTTCAGTCACCTGTGATAATCCTCTGTACATAAGACCACATTGCAAAACAGTTTTGACTTCAGCCATTAGTAATGACACACAGTTCTTAGCTGAACAATCTGTGATGGATTATTCTCTTCTTGTTGGATTAGATGAAGAAAAAGGAGAGTTGGTTGTTGGCATTATTGGTAAATATATGCTCTTGATTTTTTTTTTTTTTAAATATTGTAATTAATTGTTTTGATTTGAGAAAAAAGAGTAATGGTAATTATAATAAGATCAATTTCATCATCATAAATAAATGATAAGGCGCAAAAATCCTCCTTGGTAAAATTTTCTTTTTTCGTTTTTTCTTTTATTATAAAACATAAATCAATCTTGACCTTGAATTTGGTTATTGAACATAATATTTACAAGAATAAATATTAAAGTCACTTTCTAATGTTTATTACCATTGATGATATAGTTTGCATGTGTGTCGACTCTCCTTTACTCTATCCTATGTGTGTTAGATTTTTTAAGTCTGGTATCAAAATCTAAATTTTTAAGTCCCCTTACTAGCCTAGTAGCCCTTCTTCGAACCCTTTCCAATAAAGAAATATCTTTCTTGAGGTAAAAAGACCAAAACTGAACAGCAGACTTCAAATGAGCTCTTACCAAACATCTATATAAAAGCAGAACCTTCCTAGATTTGTTTGAAATAGATCTGTTGATAAACCCAAGCATTCTGTTGGCTTTGTTACTTGCAATGCTGCACTGTTGACTAAACTTGAAGTCCTGATTTATTAAGACACCAATAATAAATGGTAGTTGCATTTTCCAGTTCTGAAAAATATTCTTTTCATTCCCTGCGGTAATGTTATGCTACAATTTTTTGCTACGAGACAGTATTACATACTATTATAAAAGTTTAAAAAGAAATTCGGTGTAATGCGCTCTTTACTCTGGAGGTAAAACTTATGTAATATACAGACACTGATTTTTTCCCCTTGTGAATGATATTTTCAATTTGTTAATTAATCATCTTTTACATTTCTGTTTTCAGATTATATTCGTACCTTTACTTGGGATAAAAAAGTGGAAATGATGATAAAATCTTCTGGGCTTTTAGGGGGCCATGGGAAAATGCCAACAGTTGTTTCACCTGAACTTTACCGTATGCGCTTTTGTGAAGCAATGGACAGCTACTTTTTATGGATTCCAGATCGGTGGACTGGCTTGGGAAGTGGAATTGATGGATAGCATTTTAATCCTATAAGAATATTTTTCTATAGTTCAAGTAATGGATTTGAAGAAATTGTATTTTTTATATGAAGAACATATTTGTCCCGTACTCTGCATTCATTTAAAAATATTTTAGTACCTTTTGTACCAAGTTTTTCATTCATGATTCCTCAGAGTGTGAAAATGCTTCATCTTCATTTAGAAGTTTTTTTTTTTTTTTTCATATTTATTGTGTTTTAATAATTTTCAAATTGGTCAATTTTGTAGTCTTAGCGATCAAAAGTTTTCAGGCTCCATGATTTTCTGTCCTAGTTTTCTCTGTTTCATATTTTAGGACATTCCAGGGACATGACTTTATGTAAAGCCGGATTTGCATATCTACTCAAAGTTATTAAAATTAAAAAGCATTATTTTGCATATATCTCGTTTTAAAAAAAATTAATGAAACTGAAGTGTAGAAGCCAATGAGTGAGCTTTAAATACTCACTCATTGGCTTGCCAAATTTTCTGAATGGAATTATTCTGTTCTAGTGGCTGAGAAAGTGAAATCTTTGAGTGAATGACAACATCACATATGTTTAAGTTAAGTAATGAAATTTTGAATTTCATCTCATTGTTTCAAAATTCTCTTTTCAACTTTTCAAATGCGCATTTGATATTTTTTAAATTCAGTTTTAGCACATAACATTGACTGTGCATCTAGTGACTGAAGCTACAAAATACTGATTCACACCCTAGTAAGAGACTTATCTTGCAGAAAAAACATGTTGTCTCAAAACAGTTTACAAGCTACCGTAATTACAAAAACTGAAGGGGAATGTAATAATATTACAATAATTTAGTAGAATTATGCAAGAGAATGTTTATTAAAAAATGGAAAAATAACACTCAGTGCCGCACAGCCAGGGAAGAATTTATGGTTAACCCAGGGTATGCACAGAAAATTTGGGGCACGTCAGAAATGAATGTTGTTTACCACTATGTCCCAACAAATATTTTACCTCTTAACTTAAAAATCTCGGGCTACCTTCAGGCTAAGACCCAGGCCAACAGCTGCCCCCCCCCCCCCCTCTGTGCATGCCCCTAGGTCAACTTCCAACCGCTGGCTAGAACCCTTGATTTTAGCACAAATTTACCAATCTTAGTAGGAGTGGTTCTGACTAAAAAACTAGACCCAGGAAGTAATTTCTGGCTGCTCTACTGATACACTAGAGGACATTTATCGAAAGTCATAACTGATTTTTTTTTTTTTGTGATTGAGCATTACATTAATTCCATTAAAAACTCTGATTATTTATATTGTTCTATCAATGAGTTTAAACTTTAATTGGTGATTTCAAAGCTTTAAGCATTAGATTTAAATTATTTTTAGTGAGACCTCTGGAGTAACTTATTATCCAAAATGTTCTTACTTGTGTGTTGGAAATAGAAGAAAAAAAAAATTTTGTTCTGAGAAATGGATTGTCATTCATTTTTAAACTAGTCATGTTTTTAAAATGTTTTTATGTTCATCTATGAAAGTAAGATTAATGCAATGAGCAAAGAGGAAATTAAAAGTTTGTTAAATGAACCATAATTTAATGTATATATTTTTTTTTAAATCAAAAGAAAGCATATTCAGTGTTAAGCAGAATTGAATGTTTTAAAATGTTTTCTGATAAAGAGTAAGATATATTTTTTTTCTATGTTCCTTGCATTATCCCTGTGATAACATTTCAGTGATGCCTTTTTTATATATAATAAAGTTTTAATACATAATTGTGTGCAGTTTTTATTGAAGATAATTGTTTTTAGCTATTGTATTAACTATTAGTGCTCTGTACTATTTTACGTAACTATTAGTACTTACATTGAAAAGCAACCGTTTCAAATCGAAAGAATTGTGCTGATGGAAAAAATTATTTATATCCTTCTCGGAAGCAGTGATTGACGACTTCTGGAGCTTTTTGAACAGAATTATAAATAAAAACAGGTTCTAAGATAAATATACCCGTAGTGGCCCATGCTTCAGTCGTGGCTATTTCAAGGTTTATATTTCAAAATTAGGATTCCAGGTATCCCAATGGAATAAATTGCGTCAAATGTTAACTTACGATATTAGCTCCTGCACATTTGAATCCATTGGGAAACCTGGAACCCTATTTTTTTCAAATATAAACGTTGAAGTGGGCACGACTGAAGCAGTGGCCACTACCGATATGTTCACCTTAATTGGATACATGTCAAATGCACTCAGCTGTGCAAAATGTGAACCAATGCACTGTAGATAGATCAAAAAGTCAAGTGTATGATCTCTAGAACTGAAATAGTACTAATTCATAAATACATATTCTTCATTCGAAAAAAAAAGAAAAGAAGAACCAAGTAAACATTTTTTTCATTATTTTTATGTATTCATGAGAATGACTAATGAAAATATTAGCTTTACTTTCAAGATAAAAAAAAAAGTCAATTTTTGCTCATTTGTAATTACAAATTCCTAAATTTTCCCAGGTACCAAAAAAAAACTTTTTTCTGGCCTAAACCTTTTGAAATATTTATCAACTGAAAAATTGTACTTGTCTCAAAACTAAAAAGTGTGCGTTTCACCTTTGAATTGTTATTGACATACAAAATGTAGGGGAGGCTGGGGCTGGAGGGGACAAATTCAGGTTTTCTTTTATTTTCTATAAAACTTTCACAATTGAAATTATTGTTTCTAAAACAGTTTATAAAGCATTTCATTGTCTATTATAAGAATATAGTAACAAAGATGTAACGCCAATAATTTGTTCAGTGCAATGAATTACGGTAGGGTAATCTGCTGTCCCTTTCTGCCCCATCATCGGGGTTGAAAGGGACACAACAAATAACAGTACTTAATGTGGCAGCACAATTTTATTTGTGTGAAAATACTTTCCCAAACAACAGCATATTCAATGTCATATAAAAGAACAAATATGAAAATTATTTAATGAACAAATTTCTAATTTCTAATGAACAAATATGAAAATTATTTAACACTAAATGAACTAATATCGATTGGAAATTGAAATTGTGCATTCATCCTTGCTGTGCCACCCAATTTCAAAGGCGGCGGCAACTTTGAAACAACATCATTCATATCTACGATGCTAGTGTCTTCATTGTCAGGAAAACAGAATTTCCAACGTATGACTTTTCCTAGGGAAAGTTACTTTCAGTTCGTCTGTGTCAGGATTATCAACAACCTATCCTACATAATGATGCACACATGATTTTCCTAAAAATTTCACTAATACAAAGTCATTTGTCTGGATATTTGTTTTTTTCACAATAAATTCATCATAATCACTTGTTGAATCCAATGCTTGAAAGCTGTTGTCATCATCACTGTCACTAGATGAGATTGTGAGAAGCTTCCGTTTTATTCGCTTCGGACGGTCTTTCTGAATATTGTAAGTAGCACATTTACTTTTGCCTTTACTAGCAACTTTTGCTAAACGTTCTTGTTCCACTCTTTTTTTTTTTTTTTTTTTTTTTCTCAGGTGTGTCTGTCAAAATTCGGGACGAACCCTTTTTTCAACCTCTACATGCCTTTTTTGGTGCAGCCTTAGGATAAGGTCGGATCACTTCTATAGAGAGATGCTTTGTATCATTAGAAGACGGGACTGGCACTGCTAAATCCAATAATAGTTTCTCAACTTCTTTTGATGTACCAGGTTGCGATACATCATTTTGGCTGGGAGAAATTTCTGAGCCTATTATTGGGTTTGGTCTGTCTGTAACGTAGGCACTCAAAAAATCCTCCTCAGTAAAGATTTTTTTATTAAAAGGATAAATGCCACTTTTATGAAAACTGGACTGAATGTTCGATCTTGTGAAGGCCAAAGAAAATGCAATGCCAATGCCTGCAAGTTCGGCCACATTATAAATGGTTATGGTTTTGCCAGGGTTTGTTATCATCCAGTTATTGGCAGCAGCATTGTATCTACCTTTAAATGGGTCTAAGACAGAAACATCGAGTAGCTGCATTCTGTGGCTACAATGAGGAGTAAATGTCAAAATTACTATGCCATTTTCCTTGGAAAACTTTATGATTTCGACACTTATATGTGTTTCACTATTGTTTATTAATAACAATATTGGATTATCTAGGGTACAGAAAGAATATTTGGCAAGGTGTTTAAGAGCTGCAAGAAAGTTATCACATGTCATCCATCCAGTCTTATACGCCAATCCAAGGCTCTGTAGAGGCACCATGAAGCATAAATTCCTTGTAATTGGTTCTTGGAAAAATAAATAGAGGTGGCAAAGTATTTCCTATGGCATTTACAATACATAACATAGTAACGAGTTGATCCCTTTCGCCTGATGTTATTTGTGAAACCTGCTTTTGACCACGTTTTGCTGTAATTTTGGGTGGTTTATGTACAGTTGTAGTCCCGGTTTCGTCAGCATTATAAATCCTGTCTGCTCTAAATTTGTAGCGATTCATTACTTCTTCAACTTTCACATAGAATATTCTGACATTTGAAGCATTGAAACTTGTTACTCGGGACAGACTAGTTGGCTTAGGAGTACGGAGAGAGAGATCCCCACTTCGTTTCATAAATCCCTTCAGCCAGTCATAGCCAACTTGCTTTGTGCTTTTCCAAACATCCGGAATCAGTGGCGATTCTATAAGCAAAGCATATTCATAAGCAAGTGTCCTGGTTTGCACAGCAGTTAATCCATGACTAATTTTTGCAGCTTTAACTAAATAAGAAGCTAATTCAGTTTCTTGTTTAGAAGTAAACACTCTTCTATTGCCAATGTTTGGCTTGTGAGTAAATTCTTCAACTTCTCCCATCCCTTTATACATTTTGATTTTTCGTGCTAAATATGATTTAGCAATCCCATATTGTTTAGAAACTGATTGTCCATGAACTAGAACTTCATTTACAGCTGCTTCCATCTCAGATCCAGTCTTTCTGACTCTATCTGTCTTCCTTTTGTAGTTACGTACCATATTAGCTACTGAAAAAAAAAGTTGTAAAATTTGTATGTCTTAATTTGATTTTATTAAATTAATAAAATATACCTGCAGTTTAAAGTTATTTAAATTATACATTAACGACAAAGCATTTTTCATAACTAATTATTAAAATTTTAATGCAATATATTAATTATTGAAATAATTTTTAAAAAAAGAAAATTTTAAACATAAGCATAATATTTCTGGGGCTGAAAGGGACATGTCCCTTTCAGCCTCGATGATAGTGTCCCTTTCAGCCCCAGATTCATACATTACATACACCACATGGCTGCTAAGCCTAACTTTCTGTCCTGTGAAAATCGCTTATCACAGATTTTTAGGTATTTAATGTACTTTTAATTAACACAAAAAGATTATTTCTATAACTAAATACACTTTAGTTCTGAAACAAAATATAAATAGATGTATAACTTACTTTTTGATGATGAAAATTAACTTCAGTATTTGCAGATAAAAATAATTGTTATGTTGACAAATTGACTTGGTCTACCAACTATAAACATCTGGCTCCCTCTGTTGGCAGTAAATGAAAACTTTTATTTACATCAGGTTTTAAGAAATATATAATGTCCCTTTCAGTCCCACTTTCCCCTATCTTTCCTCTCATCTATGAAACGTAAACATGAAGGAAAATGTAAAGGAAATCATTTTTTCCCCCATCAATGAAGTTTCAAAATTACTCTATTAATCTGATTTAAAGTTCAAAGCTTGATTTGTAAGGGGTTTTTTTCGAGCACAAAATCAATGCTTCAATAATAAATTGCTTAAAAATAAATAAAAATCGTACAAACTGCTAAATATATTTCGCAATGTGCTTAGAAAATATGATTCAGTCCTGAATATTATTTTCTTTAATAACTAAAATAGTGTAAGCGAGCATGAAAATAAAAAAAGTAACGACGCAAACGACCAAGGTTCGCGTACAGTTCTGAGGCGGTTCCGGGAAAAAATCACCGGGTGGCGCTCTCCGAGCCCGTTTCTTTTACAACGACGTTAAGTTTCCTGTAAAAAAATCGCCGCGTGGCGCTCTCCGAGCCCTTTTCTCACAGCCCCGCGTGAAGATCGCCAGGAGGCCAAGCCCGGTATAGCGATACGGAGGTTTTCGCGTCGATCGCATGGGAGTGCTGACCAGTTGGTCGCCTCTTCTTTGGTTTTTCCTCCGGGGTCCCGACAGGGACCACAAAACACGACCGATCGCAATGCACGGATGCGATCGCTATTTCCCCAATTTGAATTAAAGTGTGACATTGCGAGTGTCTTCAGTCCCGATTCCCTCGCAATAATGGACAGTATTCACCTGACGTCACTGCGGGTAAAAACCAGTGAAATGTATAGTAACCCTGGAGTGCGGATCGGGTCGAATCGGATTGGGGTAGAATGTAACCTTCGAATCTCGCCAATGTTCCCCTCATTAGGCTTAGGAACTGGTCTTAGCATTGGAGGAGGGGGGGGGGGACGCTCGCAAGCTTTAAAAAATATTTAAAAATAACCCATTTGCTTTTTGTTATCAAATGACCGGTTTTTAACCACATCACGTTGTCGGTCTGCTGAAAATATACATCATTAAACAGAACAATTCTTTACTCTTATTTAGTATATGAATAAAAATTTGGCTACTTTTCGGCAACCATTATTGCCAAGACTTGGGGTGACGTGAGATGACGTAGAAGGAGAGGGAGGGAACTTCCATCGCTCGGAGCGCTCGGAGATATGTTTTTCTTTCCCTTCGTTTTTTGTTTGTTTCGCTTAATAAGAGCAAGAATAAACAGATAATTTGTTGATTAAAATTTTGATTGTATAATTAAAAATGTTAGTATTTTTCATCGAGAACGTAGGATTATTTAATACAGTACTTCTTAAACAAATGCAGATTGATTCCAATTTATTAACCATTTACCTACTGTAAAAGCACTTACACGAGTCGTAATTTTTGCGAAAATGAACGTATCGGTGACTTTGCGAGACAAAAAATTTAGTGAATTGTATGTGAATAGAATAGAAAGTTTAAATATTTCGTGTGGCTTAAATTTTCGCGATAATAATGAGCTCGCGAAAATTAAAGTAAAACGAAAACAAGTCTTTTTACATTCACAGTACTGATTTTGTATGCTTCTCTCTTTATCTCTTTTCTACAAGGAAGTTTTAGGTTTTCTTTCTCAAGTATTCAGCAGATATTTTTTGTAAGTATTGTGTTGTCTTCCTAAAATTTATTTTTAAAAAAACCAACATTATCAGAAACATTAAAAAAAAAAAAAAAAAAAAGCTTTTAGCTAAAATTATGAGGTATAATAATTTTTGAATCACAATTTTTTTTTTTCGATCGTCAGGAAAGAATTTATTGAAGAAAAAACTTATCAATTTTCCTTTTACACAATTCCGAGTTTTTTTTTTTTTTTTTTTTTTTTTACAGATTTGTGACATATCGCATTATATTTTCATCTTTTTGAGAACTATTTCTTTTGCAATGTAAAGAAATAGTTGGAAAAAATGTAAAAAAATTATGTTTAAACTCCCAACACTATTATTAATTATTTTAAATGAATAACCCTGAAAGTTTAACAACAAAGTTATATAAGAATAACAAAAATCAAAAAATTTTTATTCTCATAAAAGATTAGCACTTTCTTCTTCATTTTCTTCAGCTTTATTCTATACAGATTAGGCATTTAAAGGCTGTGAAAACTAAACTTTTAAAAACTAACAGGAATTTAGAAATTAAAAAGTACTTTCAAAAAGCAGTCGTATAGCATAAAGTCATAATGTGACGGTACTTCCCAATATGGAGTATCTACGTATTTTTCTTAGATTCATTTACATCTACAAAGAATGTCTGAACTATATAGGCTTGGATCTGCCTACGCTACCAGCCTATGGGGGGGGGGGAGGGCTCCATTAGGGCCCTACAGATTTTGTTGCAGGGGGGCCTAAAATGTACGGTCCCGAGGCTGGAACTATAGTTGTGTATATCAGTTGATGCTTTGTGTTGTGACAAGAAATAATTTTCTGACCTTCAATTGTGGAAGTCCTAGGCAGGTCCGAATCTACATTCCGACATAATTAACTAGCTGCTTCGCCCTACTTTGCAAAGTCTACCTCGAAAATGAATGTTATGTCAAGTGACGCGTGTTCAACAATCAGGCATGAACAAGAAAAATTTTCAAAGTTTCCCGACAGATTGTGAAAAAATAACCAATAAAGAAAATTTTTAAATTCCTTGACTTCAAGAAAAGCCTCAAAACAAAAGCTAGAATTTCGGTATTTATAAGATTGCAAATATATTTAACGCATGTGAATAAGAATGAGAACCAGGTTGGAGAAGAGCATAATATGGTGCTGTGTGCATATCTATAGAATGGTGCAGAATTAAGTTTTTAACAAGTATGCAGTAACGGGTTTTGTGGGGGGCACAGAGGGCCCGTGCCCCTATCACAGGGCTATAATTACTTACACTGTGACATTTACCAAACCTTTAAATTAATTTCTCCGTAATCTCCCCCAACCTTCCGCCCATTAGCAATTTTTTTTTTTTAACATTTCTTAAACACGCACACACACGAAGCATGATCAAACAAAATCACTTTGGTTTGCCATAAGATTAATATAGAATTGCCATAAGTTAATAGAGAATGGATCGTTGGAATTGACTGGATATGGATATGTTGAGAAAGTGGGCAATTTGAATCAATCGTGAGAAAGTATTTTTCTGCAGTGACCAACGCTTGTTTTTCTTCTTTTGATCAAAAGCATCCCATTGCTGAGGGTGTGTGTTCTTCGAATGAAGCCCCCTTCCCCCGCTTGAAGATAGTAGTACAAAGAAAACAAACAAGGCAAACACTTAAAAAATACTCTTTTCCCCAAAACCATAATAAAACTGTCCTCTTTCTCCTTGCGTTGACGAATTGCGTTCCGCCCATTTCCGTGGGAAAAGTACGAAAATGGTTAAAATTAAAGGCACATTTTAAGTCTATATTCCAAGCCTTTACTTTATTATATAAAGTTGAAGAAAGAAGTTAATGAAAATGTGTAAGCAAACATAAAATGATAAATACAAAATAAAATTTAAAAAAGCGCTTTTGTAGCGGTATGAACTAAAAAGTAAAAAAAGATATCAGTGGCGAGATCCTCAGTAATGAACCTTCCTATATTATAATTAATGTATATTTATATTTCTGGGGTAATGCATCGCCCCCATAGTTTATTAATTCTTGCTGTAGTATCCCCATGAGTGAGTATGGGATGGGGGAAGGGGGTACTCCCTCATGGGGGGTAAGGAGGGATCCTTACCACAAATGTTCATGCTTTTGAACGTTTTACCTCTCTTGCACCTCAGATAAATGTTCTCTTCCCCTCCAAAAATAGGGGGATGATACTTCGAAAAATTTTAAATGAGGGGAAGGGGCGGACGGTGGTCATATTTGGATTTAGGGGCTCATTTTTCCTCATGGTTCCGCAAGAATGATGTGAAAAGCATTTTTGAAGAGGCTTTTTCATTTCTTTTCTTTTATTATTTTTTTTTATCGCGCAGTGTTATCAAAAATAAGTATGTTTTTCTTTAAAAAAAATACAGTTGTTGCAAATCAGCAGGCTGTGGTAATCGTAAAATAATTATGAAAACAAAACAAAACATGAAAATAATTCGCTTAGAATTAGAAAATACATGGTAAAAGAAAAATGTATTTGAAATTCAGAGTGATGTTTCAGAATTAATATTTCAGAATCATTTAAGACGGGCTTGATAATCGTTATGAAACCATTTTTTTTAAATGGTAAAAGGTGACTTATTATTGCACGAAAATATACCACATTGATCAATCTAACAGTTTTTGAAAACCATGAAAATGTAGTGCATGGTGTAACATAAGATAAATAAATATCTTTGTGCTTAAAAGTTATGTAAGAAGTAACAACATCAGAAAGCACAAATTGCAGATTACTGCAGACACGTGTTTCGGCGTTACAAGAAACGCCCTCATCAATGCAAAAGAAATGAGCTTATGGATGAAAAGACATCCGACAAAAGGTTTTGTCGGATGTCTTTTCATCCATAAGCCTTATCATCCATTTTAATCCTTAGCTTTTATTCATGCATGCGATTGGTGACGAGGGAAAGATCACTGATTTAAAAATTTTATCTGTTGCCAGTTTCTGTTAAATAAACAAAATACTTCTTATTTATTTCAGCAAGAAAGGCTTTGAAAAAGATTTAAAAAATTCCCTTGATCCTACTTTTGGGGGTAGCAACACTTGGAAGTTTAGTTACGTTTCCTTTTCCGTGCTGTCCTTTGTTATTTAGAGGAGAAAAAATCATTTGAATTTTGACATCTTGAGTTTTCCGCAAACATGAATTGCGATAGGACCCTACTCGTTGAAGCTCATATTTCTACAGATGAAATGGAATGTAAATGGGAAAGAAATCTGCACCCGTCCAAGAATGACTCATGATTTTCCAGAATAGATAATACGAGGCATATTCATGAAAAATAAAATAGTGATAAGGATGCAGTAATTAAGATTGTGATTTTATGGCCGATGTCCACCAGTACATTTATCATCAAGATTATTTAGAGCGTATTACGTTACATATTTTTATTTCTTATCAGTGTTAACTGATGGGAATGAGTAATCGAGAAATTTCGCATTTAGATAAAGTTTTACTGTTTAAATTCATTCATACAGGTGTTTTCGCCTGAAAAAACGTAATTTTACCCAAAAACCCTTCTTTTTTAAATATAAAGTCTGCTTGAGTTGGGCCCCGAAAAAAAAAATGAATAAAACGAGGACGATTTGTAACTATATGATGACGAAATTTTCGCTCTCTAAATAAATACTAATAACAACCATCGTCATGGTAATCTGTAAAAGGAGAATGTAACATCCTTTTTGGTGAAGTAAGGATAGTATTCGTGATTGCTCAAAAAAAAAAAAAAAGAAAAAAAAAATCCCTGAAAAAATATAAATAAAATAAAGCCGCACATGATTTGTAACTATGAAGGCGAAAATTTCGCTTTTAAATAAGTACTAAAAACAACCATCGTCATGGTAATCTAAGAAATCAGAGCAACATCAAACTTGGGAAAGAAGTGAAGATAGTACGCAATTCGTGATTGCTAAAAAAGAAAAAAAAAGTATTTTATTTTATAGGGTCTGGTGGGGTAAAGTGGTCAATGGGGTAAAGTGGTCACACGTCGAATAACTGGCTATAGCTTGGAAATAAATGTTCGAATGAATGTGAAAATTTTATTTTAGAGTAGAGCGGTTAGAAACTACATTTTGAATACAAAATTTCACAACTGGCAGATTTTTATTTGAAGAAAAAAAATATTTTGGGTGAATTTGAAGCATTTTAAAATCTAAACACCTCTTTTAACTTCCATGGGAAACTTTGTTTGTTAGAATTATAAACAGATTGACTGCACAGGAAGCTTCCTACATGTCTCAAGAACTCTTACTGGTTAGCAGTTAGCTGAATCTATTTCAGATAATTTTTTATAACAATTTAAGTAAGATGGGGTAAAGTGGTCATACTATTAGGCTTAACGAATATTGTTCTTCTAATGTCACTTAATCTTTAAGTAGAAGGCAGACACAAATTAAATATTAATTTTACTTAATATGTATTGTTTTTACAGTAAACGGGGTTAAATATATGAGTATATGCGTATACATATACGCATATATGCTCGTGTAGGCACGTACATAGACGTATTCACACATATGCACAAATAAATACGTATATGGGTAGTTTGCAAGTTTATTTTAAAATCCATATAGCTATATATTCTACTATACACGTATATGCTCGCTTATACTCGTATCATACGAGCACTTATATACTCAGGTAGACACTTACACACAAGCATAAGAAATACAAGCATACAGGGCGAGTTTAAACTCTTGAACAAATCATTAAAGAGCTATAGAGGGGAGGATAAGAAGCAAGAATCATAAGGAACATATGATCACAAACACAATGCTGACGCGCTATATACACGCAAAGCCAGAAACTAATGGATGCAAAAAAGGTCACAAATTTATTACACAAAGACAATTGTACACAACATTTTAGGTCTTATGAAAGTTTTAAAGCGATTGATGAAATTTGCGGCTTGCAGCTGTAATACATGCGTCGCATTCTCGCATTCACAGTTCACTCACTGTTGCAATAACGAGACTTTTGAAAAACTTTCATCAGCCGCTGCGCCTCTTTTGCGATGCGTGAATTAGAGCAACTACAGGCGGTAACTTTTAACAACTGCTCTAAATATTTCTTAAAAACTAAAATGTTAAGTAAAATCATCATTGAGCAACAAATTTGTGCCCTGTTCTGCATCCATTAGTTTCTAGCTTTGTGTGCATGTAGCGCGTCAGTGATTATAACTTCCTTTTGATTCTTTGCTTCCTATCCTCCCCTCTCACGGCACTTTGATTTTTGCCCAAGAGCTTACATTCACACTGTAGGCCGACAAGTATATAAGCGTATATTCTAGTGTATACATACATGTACTTTTCTCCGCACACACCCCACCTCTTAGCCGTAGGCCTTAGGTTCCACCGCCCGTACATACATGTACTGGTGTATACATGTAAATGTACGTATATACGTCTCTACAGGTATAGTATCGTGTTTACAAGTATACATGCGTATATTCTCGAGCTTCCATATTATATTTCCGTGAGTAGACACGTACAAAGACTCACTGGATATATCCACGAATTAACTCGTGTATACCAGTATATGTATGTATGTACACTTATAAATGCGTATATACATCTACTATATACGTATATACTCAATTATGCACGTAAGTTCTCGAGATGCAAGTGCATACGCGCATATGATGTTCGTTTATACGCGTATATACTCGTATAGTATATATGCGTGAAACGTATATACACGTGACACGTATGTACTCGTGTAGACACGTATACAATCCTGTAGGTAATTACGTATACATGCTTATATACTCGTATATACAGGTATATACTTGAGTAGGCACGTGCATGCATGTATCTGATGTACACATGTATCTACTCATATAGGAACGCGTTTACTCGTGTATAACACGATACGTAAATATTCGTGTGTACATACATGTGCTCGTGAATATACTTGTAATTACAAAAACAACCAAAATATACAAGTATTAGGGTTATTTGTAACGGTTTTGCATCTATTTTTAACTATGACCACTTTACCCCATGCTATGACCACTTTCCCCCACTCCATGGGGTAAAGTGGTCATAAAAACATAGGGAAAAGAATGTGCTATAAAACTACTAAAATCAATATTTTTCTTCCTAAAATTCCATGTACCGTGTTCTTGAATAATGCAATGTAAAATAACAACAAAAAAAGTTGAAGTGTTTAAAGAATTTATTGTATTTATTATCCATTTAATTTGAAAACCTACGATTTTATGACCACTTTACCCCACCAGACCCTATGTGTTCGGACTGACCCGATGATAGCAATCGAAATAACACATTTTTTCTACTTACGAAAAGATTCGTTTGGGACTTTTGATTCATATTGAACTGATGTTATAAATAACCTTTCTCAAGTAAGTTTTAAGAACAATTCTAAGCCTTTATTTAAGCGATTGGTAACGATTTCATTATTGGGACACAATATTAGAAAGCTTAATCATTTAAAATTCTTATCTACTGTCAATTCCTATGAGTTAACAAACAAAACACTTGTAAATGATTTTAGTTAGGGATTTTCAGTTTTCTCTCATGATTCTACTTTTATGACTAGCAAAACTCAGTAGTTGTGATTATCTTTCTTTTTGCTTGTTTTCTCATTTCTTGTAAAAAATATTTAAATTTAATGCGCACTTTTTCCCGCGAGATTCATCTTAAAATGAGCTGAGACAATCGAGGTCACGATTACTTTAATTTTTTAATTTAATATAAGTTCTTGTACTACTAACTAATGTAACATATTTCACATAAAATATAAGTGTTGAAGTCTACCCTTTATGGTTTTACAACAGGATACGGTACACAATACAACAATACTTCATTTCAGTTTCAATTGCATCAGTTATTTCCTTTCAAGAAAAAAACAAAACTGCCAATCCCCCCAAAAAGCGCAGCTATTGCATCACTGGTTGCATCCAATGAGATCAGCGATCGCATCCTCGTTAACACGCCCCCCAGTGCGACAGCAAAAATCATAACGCCAGCGAAAGAGCGATAATCTTACAAATCTAGTCTTCCGCTCTACCCCGTCCTCCCGCCAAGCGAGCTCAAGTTTCCACTATTGTAGCTTTTCTCCATTTTATAGAGCTCACTGGTAAAAACCCCTCACTGCAGTGCATTGTGGGAAGTGTAGCAGACGAAAATCCGGCACTACAGCGTATAATAACACTTGCTTTTGTGTGGCTTATAAACTCTTCTTTCTATTTAAAAATGGCAGGTTTTTTACGTTTTTAACTAAGAAACGTTGTAAAAGAATGATGAACGATTCATTTGATGCGAAATACTCTCTTTATTATCGTATTTTCATTCCTCTTTGGTTCCTTATCACAAACATGGTGAAAACTCGAATTCTATTTTTATTTTCCCCGTTTCTCGCCATTTTTCATGCATTCGTAAGTCTTTTTAAGCCCTAAACATGTTCATTATGCGCATGAAGTCCAGTAATCCTTAAATAAAACGAGTTTCTTTAGCACTACTGACACTACGTAATTGGTCAAAATACCCGCAGACGGACAGCTGATGGGAGCGTTGCCAAACCGTGAATAAGGTCCATTGCAATTGCTCTCGAGCTGTCATAAGTTTGGAAAATTATGGGCGCGTTTATAAACTCTTGATCTTCGGTTGCTCCGTTCTCGACCGGTCGGGGCTCTGACGTCACGGTCGTCAACTGAATCGAAGGAGTTTATAAACAAACGCGCGGTCGTTCCGGTCGATTTCGCTTATTTGCGCAATGGAGTTTACATTTTGAAAGTCAGTGTTAAGTCCTGTGAAACTGAAAGTTCGCTTTTAAAATTCAGGAATAATAATATCCTATTGTTGTTTTCGTGCTAGTCTAAAGAAGAAACATGTAAAAAGTCAATCGGATGAATTTTAAGTATTCTGTGGCTTTCTCTGAATGTTTCTGAGAAGATGACTTAGTTTAATCGTCAATTTATTATACGGAAGCTTTGAAAAAAAAAAAAAAAAAACAAGGCTGCAAGAGCAGCTTATTCATTTGCTCTTATTTGAATTTGATTGATATTTAGCTCTCATTACTAATTTTGTTGAGTATGCATATAGCCGTAAGAATCAAAGAAGGTTTTTTTCAAAAAGCGTTTTGTTTCAGTCTTTATTTTGTTTTCAATGGAGCATCGTTTTTTTTTTAAATATAAAGTTAGTCAATACTACGCTACTGCATCAAACGAGCTTTATTATGGAAATATCGATAACAAAATGGGCAGCAAAAGAGAGTGCTAGTGTACTTTAAAATCTAACATACTCTGTTGCTGACCTTTTTTGTTCTACATGCTTCCTTTTTTGGATTTTGACAGGTAAGTAAGAATAGTTCTTGTCCAATGTTATTTCAATTATGGTGTTTTGATGTTTGTTCTGTCTCATTTGCTTGCACAATGTAATAATCATGATACATTGATAATATTGTTTCGGTAAAAAGCTCAATTAACAAACAAAATTACTTGATTTTTCCCGCATGTTTTGGTGTTTCAAGTTGATAGGATTTCATTGAAATCAAAAATAACAAATTCAAGTACACAATAACCTCAACCAGAATCTTGATAAGATTTAAAACTATCTGTGATTCAAATTATTTCTTAAAAAATTTCTGTAAAAAAAAACACTGTACTTCTCCCGAGTCTCGAGTGCCATATTATGAGGACAGCAAAAATGTCCATAGTCGAGTTCCACAATGATACCAGCATATTTTTTCAGTTATTCTTGTTGCTTTTTCAACATTGGGAGTACCTCAAAATTTGTGAACAACCTTTGTTGCTCACCCAGAGCCGACCATAGGCCATGTCCGGAAATGTTATAAGTTTTATAGGAAGCGGGACACCCATCGACCAAACGGACAAGGGGCTCTCCTTGGCTGTCTGTGGCCCAGAGCTCGCCAAAATATATATCTAATTATACGGAATTGTTTGAAAAAATATAAGAACAGGGGTCGACCCAGACCTGAATTGGGTCCACTTTGCGGCTACTTCACAAAATTTCACATTGTAAATGCAGCTCATTCACAAAAATTTGCATCATGAAATAAAAGTCAAGATCCAGAGTCACCCCTCACCATGGGACACTACAGATTGAAAAAGTGGTGACCTGTAATAAAGACTTTTTGTGATTCTAAAGCTTGGACATTAACAATTTCCTTCTTACACCTAATTGAAAGGTTGCACAAGCATCATTTTGCCACGTTTATAGCTATCAAATTGAAATATAACCTGGCAATTCAAAATGATTTACTTTTCAAAAATAAAGAAAATTCACAAAAATATTTAGCTTTTTCAAAATGGGGTCCCAAAAAATAAAAACTGGATGGACCCCTGAAAAACTTTCTGCAAATTTAGTTAGGTATCAAAATTATTGTTCAAGTAATCTCATTAAGCGGAAACTACCATATGGGTACAGAGTAGAAACTCGAAAATTCAAGGTAATTGAGGGCTCGTATCGATGAAAACTCGGATTATCCGGAAAATTCTTCCAGATTAAATTTGCACCATTTTTAGAGAATGTATGGAGGAGCCTCTTTTCTTAGTGCAAAGAAAAGGAAGTATTGTCTTCATGAAAAATTATCACAGATATTTCAGCATAAATTTTGCTTTTAATTACCTCTGAGCAACTTTTTTCTTCTCACGAGGTCTGTACGCTGTACGTATTTATTTTTAGATCTTAATAAAAATCAATTTTTCAGAACTAAACTGTATAACTGATAATATAAATTAAACACCTCAAATTAAGTGGAACTTCTTACTTTCGAGACTCCATTGTATACATGTATATATATATGCAAACATGTGTCTGGTTTTATGATTAGTAAATGACAAAAATACTATTGAAAAATTTAACTAATAAAATAGTTTTTGAAAATTCGAAGCGTTTCTTACATAGCGTTCTTAGCGTTTCATACAGCCATACATTAACGTATACAGTATGACTCTACAACAACTATCTGAATCGCTTTCAGAATTTGAGCAAAAAATAAAGGCAATTGCACTCGCTGCAATTTGCAAAATTTTTATTCTGTCGGCGCATGCTATTATCCTTCTCTCCGCAGCAGCACTTGTTAGTACACTTAGCATGAAAAGCATTAGCTTTTCTACTTGACCAACTGATAGCTCTTTCTCTTTAAAAATAGTTTTTCTGAATTTCAACATTCATACAGTAAATACCGTCGCCTCTGCTTAATCGCATAACGGATAAACGAATACCCCGCTTAAAAATAAAATATCCCGGAACCGAATATTTACCATGCCGTAGATGCAAAATTAAAAATCCCCACTTATTCAAATGTTTCGTGGAACTAACAATATTTGTGTAAATGGGACCGACAGTAGATTAAAATGTACTTTCGGAAAAATCTAATAATACGAATAGGGTCTGGTTGATTTGGGTAACTGTAGTTTTACCGTAATTTAGAAGTTTTTTTGCTCTAAATAAAGCATATTCTTGTATTAAACATTGTATGTAATGCGTATTTCTAATTACCAGTAAAGTTTCAAAGAATCAATAGAGAAGATCTTTCAAAATGACTCGTTTTCAATTTAATATTGAAAAATGCAAAGGTAGTATAGTTTTACAGTAAAACTTGGTTTATTGTATCTTTCATTTTATGGACATTACACTAAAAAATATTTAAGGGTGCTTAGTGTTCAGTCTCCATCTAAGTGATTTAAATATGGCCAGGGGCAGACTGGCCCGCGAGCCAATATGCCCTCAAGCCTAAACATCTTTTTTTAAAAAATAAAGGTTTCTTTTAATTAATTTAAAAAAAAAAACATTTAAGTGCAATTTCCTTTTTTTGCGCTCACGAACCTGTGCGACTTCCCTTTTCTGTTTCTTTTAACTCGTAAACCTGTGTACCATTGTTTTTTTTCCCCCTTTCTTTCTTTTTCTCATCTTTTTGTTGCTTTTTTTTTTTTGTTTGTTTACACCTTCTTTTTTTTTGCGCCCTTTGGAGGCCAAGGTTGACGCCCTCTTGCGGGATCCAATCCGCCCCTGAATATGGTTTTTGAAAATGTCCGAAGATGTAGGCAGGACTACAAAACTTTTGCTAGGGTAATTAAATTATGTGGTAGGAAGACCTTGAACACCCTGAACATTCCCATTACCTGAACCTTTGTGGTTCAGGTAATGGCAAAATGAAAAAAAAAAAATTTGACCATGAGAATAACTGGGCCAGCTGTCAATATCTGATTTTTTTGCTAAATAAGCACTGTAGGATGCTGGCATATATTCAAGATACTTTCAATCCAGGGCTCGTCTCCTAACTTGCATCTATGTATATACAGTGAAAAAAGTTTAACATGATATATGGTTAACACGCAATGATATAATATATAATAGTCCGGAAAAAGTATCTGTGTAATTTAATTCAATTTTTTAAACTAGAAAAAATTTAGTCCCTTCAGTTTCATGTTAATTTTTTTTTACCGTATTTAAAAATAAAAATTTTCAAGTTAAAATTTTTTATAGTCAAGCACAGCGATTCTCAACCAGTGATCCGGCAGACCAGTACTGGTCAGCAGGAAAAAATCATGAGCAGTCCTCAAACACTTTTTCTTCATTCACGTTTTTAAAAAAATTCCTGTTAAGATTCCTTTATTTATTTATTCATTTATTTTTATTACTCTGCAACAATTTATTTTAAAAACCTTTGCTGTCAACACAATCTTTTACGGAGTTTTATCGTTCCCTGAGTCGGAAGTTTTCTTTTTTTTCTAAAATAAATCCATAAATAGAGGAAAAACCACAGCCTCAAAAAAAAAAAGTGTCGCATGTTTTTAATATAGTCTGCAAATATAAGTTTTTTTTATATATTTCTTAAAGAAATTTAAATGGTCTGCGAACTTTTTTCAACATCTTTTGTCAGTCTGCGGGTCACAAAAGGTTGAGAAGCGCTAGTCTAAAACACTCGAATGCTTTTTATGTCACGGAAAAGTGTAATGCAGTAAACCTTCATTTATCCAGACAACTGATGCCTTCACTCATTTTTCTTTGAATTTGTACATCCACTTAAAAAAAAAAAAAAAAAGACATACAGTTTAACCCCGATTTAACAATTGTCAAGGGACTGGAAAAAGATATTAAGTCAAGGATATCGTTAAATCGAGGAGCATAGACATTCAATGCAGTCAAGCCCAGACCAGTGAAATGTATCCTTAAATTCAGAAAATCATTAAGTCGGGTATCGTTAAATCGAAGTTATACTGTAGATTTTTACCCTCTGACAAAAGCTCCGGCTTGCTCCCCCTAGATCTGGCAGTTCTTCAAGTATTTCAGGTGTGTAGTCAAGAGGGCATGATGTTCTCCAACTCTTTAATTTCCCAAACCAGTGTTCATTGAACATACCACTGATTCATCTGTAAGCATTATCCCTCACCTTTTTTTTCCAAGACTACACCAATTAAATGCTGTAACAAAAATCAGAATATGATTTTTTGGAAATTTCATCAAAAGTTTTGTTTTGCACAAATATTAATTTCTTCTTTGATGTGTTAAATGTGAATATTAAGGTATATTACTCAAAAAAATCAACTTTTTCTAAAAATGCTAGTCTGGTCTATTTTAATAAAAGCTAGAACAGGTAATGATACCCCTTTCCCCAATATGGTTGAACATGCAGTGCCCGATCAACCGAAAGTGATGCTCAAGCTCTGGTAAAAAGTGGTGTCCCCATCCATGAGAAAATCCGTATATATTTTCAAAGAAGCTATTGTGTACTAGAAAAGCATTGGAGCATTCACACTAAATGTTAATCAAATTCAAAAAATGCCACTTTCATCCTACTTGTGCAATCTGCAATATATGTTGTACATGTATCCTGGTACAAATTGAGAACTCATTGTTTTTTTGCTATCTTGTATACATAAGTTAACAAAAGCTTAACATGTAAAATTAGTACTAAGTAATATTCAGCTGGCAGTCCACTTTTCTATCAGTACCTTTGTAGAGATTTTTCAAGATATATCCTTTTTTGTGTTTTTTGGCAAATTTAGAGAATATTCAGAAGAGATAACCATTTAAAATTAAAAAATGGAAATTAAAAGTACTATTCTGTAATACAGCTAGAACTATCATATTTTGTCAACATGGAATAAATGCAGCTGCTTTACTTTTAAGAAAGAACTTATTCAGTTGAAGTTTTGAAACTGGAAGTATATTGTAATATTTAATGAAATACTCTTGTTCAGAAAAAAAGAAACAGAATATCCTGTTACTATGTACAAGGAATAGATTTTTAAAAGAATTTAGCTTGAAGCAAATAAAACTGAATTTTGTTTATTAAAACCAACACACTGAAAATACTATATCAATAGAATCTTAAGTGCAGATCTAAAGTTGCAAATTTTAGGTTGACAAAAATATCAACTGTAACAGCATATTAGGGCCAACAATCATGCATTAAATATGATAACGAAGCATTCAATCATTGTTTCAAGCTAAATACAAAAATTTACCATTATTTCAACTTTAAATTCTACCCTACATATGCATCATTCTAGCGTAAAAATTTAAATTTATTTTCTATTCCCACGTTTAAGGACCGCTGTACGAATGAATTTCTAGCTTCAACATGCAATGTAAATATGTTCCTCTAAAAGAACAGACAAAATAAAAGAGTTGATTCCGCAAAACATTCAGTGGATCAGGTTGTCAATAGTTAAAAAAATTAAAATGATTTAGAATTTTTGACTAAAATGCACTTTTTCTATTTTGTTCTAATGCTCTCAATCTGCGCGGCAGCCAACAAAATGTAAATAAGAGTAGTTTCGCGGCCTATTTGTGCAAAAACAGTATTCGACCGGTCACGTGACGAATTCGCCCGGCGAAAAAGCGCGGTCGCTCTGGCGCTTTAAAATGATTTTTTCTCACAATACTTAAAAATTTTCCTTAAGCAAGCAAGTATGGGAGCCTTTCCCATTGTAATTTCAACCTCCCTGTACAGTGGTACCCCCATTTTTGAAGTCCTGCGCACGCCTGTGTTCAAGTTTACAAAGAACCTCTCATTGAATGCACCAAAACAATTACATCTGTGAAAATTTATTGAAAGCCTATTGGTACGTATTTTACTTTTATATTTAAAGGTGCGTTGGATAACGTAATACAGTTGATTAAGATCATTCTTGATAAAGTAGCCAAAACTAAGTTCAAAAAGAAATTGGAATTCCAAAATTGCTGTGTCAATTTAAAGTTGGCTAAGAAGGAAGAACTAGTATCACTTCATCCTCAGTAATAACTCCAAAATCATCTGCAACAAGTCAATAAAAATCGACACAATTTCTTTTAGTTCTTGCGAATTCAGCAGTATTTTTTTTAATTTGTAACATCAACTTTCAACAGTAATTTATGGTTTTCTTTATGTAAGTTTCACAAAGACAAAATCACCAGTTTTAGTACTTCTGTAGCTGAACTACCAATTCATACTAGATCGTCATAGTTGTTGTGTATTTCACTAATATAAATATTTCATCAGAGTTGCTATTGATTATAAATTCCTCACTTAGGATTGGACCCACTTCCTATATAGTAAAAATGTACGGGGTAAGTGAAACCCCTCTTCTTAAACACTTATTAACAATAAAAATTCTTGCTGCAATATGCACTTTAAGTTAAACTATACACAAAAGTTTAATTATTATTAAAAAAAATAAAAACTAACCTGGAAACACTTCTTTGAAAAATTCTTGCTGCAATATGCACTTTAAGATAAACTATACACAAAAGTTTAATTATTATAAAAAATAATAATAACTAACCTAAAAACACTTTTTTGAAAAATGTTGCTTAAACTCGCTAAAAAAAAGAAAAAAAATCAGTTTTTTTTTTTTTTTTTTGACAAAGTTTTATGACCTAGAAAAAAATTCCGAGAAACCCAAAATATATGCAAGACCAATCACTGTAATGAAATATCATATGATCAGTGTAAAAAAGTATAAAAGCTATATCCATATTTCAGTTTTAAAGGGGTGACCCACTTTCCCCAAACAACCCCAAAAGTAATTTTTAAAAAAGTTTCTTGAATATTTTAATTGCATTGCATTGCTTGAATATTTATCATTTCAAGGGCATTTTAAAGGAATTTCGAGGTTATCAAAAACTTACCAGTGGGAATCATAAATATATTGTGTTTTTTTACCCATCCCCCTTCTGCTTTTCTTTGTTTCAAAGTCCTTTTTATATATCAATACAAAAAATACTTTCCTGCAGTTGAGGCTAACCTAACCTGGCAGTGTCTAATGCTGTGATTAGGATCTGCGTAGAATTTATATTGCTGCCAAGTTAGGTTTGCCCTAACTATAGTGATGTATTAATGAACAGTTATTAAGTCATAGAAACTTTGGTTGAATATATTGAATGATATTTTTATATTAGAACTGAATAAAAATAAAAATCAATAATTTTCGATTTTGAAGATTCCCCAGTAAATTTTTCTGGCTGCGCTACTGACCCACGAGACCGAGTGGATGCCCCCCCCCCCTCCTTGAAAAAAAAAAAAAAGAAAAAAGAAAAAGTAATCATTATTCATTCTCTGTAGTGTAACATACTTGATCACATAATAAATTTATGTAGAAAGTTTATGAAGTATATTTTACAAGTTTTTCTCATAGCGTAAGAACATTAATCACATTGCTTACCTAGGTTTCTTTTTTTGAGTAAATTTTAATGCATTACGATTGTTTTTGAGAAAATTTGTCAGGCTTTTTTTGAAATAAAAAAAAGTAATAATTTCTACCAGTAACGACTTTTATATTTCTGAGAAGAGGAAATAATTTTTAGAACAAAATACTTGAATTAAATACCGTTTTTTATAAAGTGGTGGGGGGGGGGAGCATTTCTTATTCAATAAAATGAAAATCAATTTATATTCTATCATACCGCTCATTGGTTTCTCGACTGAAAGTAGATCCTGCTTAATAAGTCCCCCCCCCCCCTCTTCTGCCGAGCGTACCAAACATTTTAATTTCTCATTTTTATCCCGTAAAACTGCGATTCCATGTACGGGCTCGACTCTAACATAAAAATCAGTTCCGTGTGAAGTATGCCAAAGCGGATTAATTCGCCAAGCAGGCAACTGCGAGTGCGGTGTCTTATCGGAGATCCTCCTTAAAACCTACAGGCGGTCTTTTCACTCAGTGTTTTTCCTCCGCGCGTAATGACGTCACTGACAAGTTAACTTGCAAGCTAGTATAGTGGGGCTAGAGTCCCTATATGAAAACGTAGTTTTCAGAGTTGCGACAACGCGGTATCATTTTCCTATTGGTCGAAGACCGCCTGAGGCAAGGTTTCTTCTTCTCCCGTAGGATTAACATGGAGCGTATGACAGTGCTGTGGAAAAACCCAGAATCTGAAAAATTAAAGGTGAGTCCAGGATTTTGATGCTCATATTACTGTTCTACAATGTTCAAATTATACGTGCGTAGCTTTACTTGAGTGAGTCCATTCCTATTTCTTTAACTATCGCGTAATTATATCAAGAACATGTGTTCCGGTGTGCTAAAATTTCATCCTGACACTTTATTTGGGCCTTTTATAGTTATTTTTTCTGTTAAATCTATGATTCCAATCACAACGTTATTGAAAAATAACACTTTAAGACAAGGCAAATGTTTAAATTGTGTAAATTAAATTTTTTTTAACGATAGATCTCTGTATTCGGTTTGGCGCGATCAATTTCGTGCTTGGCGACGAGTGGAAGTAAACAAAACATACACTTGTGATGTGAAGAGATCTTAACTTGTGATTTGTATTATAAATGCTTTATGCTGCGGAAATTTTTATTTTAAATGAATGTGACTTGATATTAAAACCCATTTTAACTTATTTTTTGCTGTTAAGGTTTTTATTTTTCCTGATCATTTTTTAGACAAAAATTGACTAATGTATCGTTTTTCATGTTCCTTCAAGCAATCTTCACTTTATGCAACGTAAGTATTTAGTGTCAAATTTTTGTTTTTTGAAAGGAGATGCATAGGAAATAAAATGCTTATAAATTATAGGACTTTCAGTGCTTGCTGGCAGTATCTTTTAATAACATTTTGATTTATGGAAACGTTTTGTTATGATATTCTGCTAAATGTTTATTAGTTAAAATTTGTTTAAAAAAAATGTCAATTCGATTATGAAATTAATGTCACCACATGAATTTGCCAAAGCGTTTGAGGTGGATATGGAGTAGAACACTTGCTTGACACACGGCAGTTTTTATCGATTCTTTAGGTTGAGTGAGCCAATTTAAAATGTACTATTTTATTAAAATTTTAATGAATTGTAGGCAGTTTTGGTTATTTTGGTAATTTACTCTTTTTTATTCAACAAGCATGTCACTCGCTGTGTGTTCCATCATAAACAGAAAACTGAGATGTTCTAAGTTCGTTTCAAGTTGTGTGTTGGTACTTTTTATTATGCTCTAATTAGGGTTTACTAATTTTTAGGTTGCCTAGTTATTTCCTTTTCATGCTACTCTTTCTTTATCACCTGAAGAATAAAGTGCATGCTATCACCCCGCTTCAGGTTAGTAAAAATTTCTATTTTTATTGAGAAAATGATTTTTAAAAAATTATTGCCATGATTGATACAAAATTAAGTTTTAACAAGTGTTGAATTACCTTTGAGATCAGGACCGTTATCATGGGTTTTTGAGATTGTAAAAGTCCTCCCAGCCACAGCTCTTGTTTGTCAGAAATTAGGTACATTTAAACTTTTGCGGGTTGAAATATCAATACTTTTATGATAAAATGCTGAATCAAAGATTTTTTAAGTGAAACTTTTTATGCAAGGGCTTTGAAGTTATGATCCAACCTTTTTGTGTGACGAAAAGTGGTGGGGATAAGCAATGTCGGTTAGAAGGAAAGCAGTGGCTTGCTTGCCTTCAGGTATTGTAGAAAAGTGAGACATTACACTCTTCTTGCTTCCTTTCTCATTTTGTATGGTTGCATGTACTGCGTTCAGGCAGCGCGGAGATCAATATGTACATTTGTAATTACTTACTTTAGTTATCGTAAACAGATCCAATCTCTTCTTAAGAAGGAAGAAGATGACCATTATCAATGGACACATGTAATATCATTTTATGTAAAAATATGAATAAGAAACACAATCTGTTCAAAAGTGTTTGATGAATAGTTAAAATGTTTCATGTCTATCGTGTGTCATTATGACGCAACCTGTTTCTTGGAATCAAACTTTAGAAGAATTCTACTCTTCTAGATCAGCAGAAAAATAAAGTACATGAAGCTCTCACCCCACATCAAGTTTGTAAAAATTTCGATATTTGGTGGGAAAATGATTTTTAAATAATCCTATCTCGATTAATGTGGAGTTAAATTTTAACTAGTGTGGAATTGCATTTTAAAATAAAGGCTGTCATCGTGGGGTTTTGAGATTATCTGTAAAGATCAGGGTTCGAAAATATCCGATATTTTGATATACAGTCGAGTCCCGACTTACGCAAGGGATGCGTTCTAAGATCCTTCGCGTAAGTCGAAATTTCGTCTTGTGGAAAAAGGTATGTGTAAAAACTTTTACAAACATAACCAATCATTTTAGACATGTGTAAACACAACCTTAAACAGTTAAAAATCTTTTCTTAACCATACCTTACTGTTTCTTACATAAAGAACTGAATTTTCATTTGTATTAAAAAAAAAGGCATTTTATTCAGCATAAAATACTGCTATGATGCACAAAAACAATGATCAATGGGAAAGAAAGACATAAACCAGTACTGTACGTACGGCAAGTAGTAAGGAGAACAAATGCCCTATAGTTGTACTATACAGTTGATTCAGTAATGATATTTGTAACTTAAAAAAAGTGAAAATAATGATTTATGCTGCAGTTATTCTAATATATTTTTAAATACAGTTGCTTCATTGGTTCTTTTATAAAGTTTCCATCTATGGCATTATCCCTCTTCCTGGTTTCTTTAATTTACAATAAAAAACAGCTTCCATTTTCATAATTTTTGCATTTTGCGTGGATACTATTACTGGGTGAACTTTTATGGGTTTCCGTTTCTTGACTTTTAATTGTACGTATGGAAGATTCACTCATACCGTCATACCTAATTGTTGTGCTACCCTTCGAAGCATTTTTTGGTTCAGCTTAAGCTTTTAAAGAAGCTTTACCTTTTCTTTAGTTGTCAGAAACGTTCTCTTTTTCTTTCTATCTTCACCAACTTTAGATAAAGCAGCGCTCCTAGGTGTCGTTATATTTTGTTAACGTTCGCATTTAGAATGAAAAAAAATAATGGAAAATGAGAAGTAGTTATTTATATAAGCGATAAAAGACTAGTACAGTGTGGGTACTTCTGCTCTCAGTGATTCTAAAGGGATGATGGTCCGTTCATGAAAACAACTTGCTCGCCGTGGTTCCTTTCTGAAAATTTTCATGCTGCGGGCGAGGAATTCTTGCTAGCTCAAAATTTCTTTACTGTTGAAAAAATCGCGTTATAGCCATTGCTCGTAAGTCGGATCGCTTTGTAGCAGGAGTCGACTGTATATTGGATATTTTGATATTTATCCGATGTTTTCAACCAATGCAAAATAAAGTGTTTAGTAACTGCTTCCTTAAATCAGAGTTATTTATTTTCTTATGTTATTATTATTATAATGCATCAACTTTAAAAGTAATTTTTCTTTCATTATTTATATTCATTTATTACATGTTCGTGATTTTGCCTCACCCACTCAAAAAGTAATTCAATTGCATCCGAGTTCATTTCAACCACTCATAAAAATAAATACATAAATAAATAAATATTCAATTTATCAGAGCTTATCTTAATTTGTTGAAGTCTTTAGAAAATCAATACTTTTGTCAGGAAATAGAACATTGAAATAAAGGGGAATTCAAATGCTCTAAAACAGTGGTGCCCAACATACGGCTTTCAAAACTGATTCATGTGGCCAGCTGAAATGTCAGGTATAGATAAATGAATTTACTAAAAAATGTGGCTTTATTTTAAAGAATTTAAATTCAAGCATCAGTATATTGCATTCTCTATATTTTTACTTCACTTAAATTTATATATTAAAAACAAACAAAAACAGTTTATAATTAATTTCTTTAGTATGCACTCACATTTTTTCAATCACAATCACAAGTAAGCGCTTTGATGAGGTAGTAGCATTCACGTAAAAGTTTAAGACAGGAGTTAAATTTTTTTCCCACAATCTTGACTAAAACCATTTAAAAAATTAATTCATAGTTTTCTGAAAAGTACTCAGGACTGCTGAAATAACACTTTCTGGAATAAAATTTGTTCAATATAACTGTACCATGTGATTTCATTATAGGATTTGTAGGACAATAGGAGCTATTTGTTGGTCAAAAAATAAAATAAAAAATATTAATATTATTCAAATAATTGGAACCCGTACAACATCCCCCACTGTACAACATGCTCCACCTCCCCCTACAATTTTGTTGTGGATATTCCTACAGGGTGGCGACAGATCAGGGAGATCAGAGAAAAATCAGGGAACTTTATCACTCAGGGAAATATCAGGGAATTTTGAAAAAATAACAAAAATTCAGGGAAAATTGATCAAATGAAGAAAAAAAAAATTTTTTTTCTTTGCAAAATGAAGTACTATAATTCTCTGCGAGTGTTTTGCCAATTATTTGTTATAAAAAAGTAAAATTAAAGGTGCAATTATACAGTGCCGCATATTTGTGCATCTTATTTCCTCAAGGTCAAAGTATTCAATCTTAGGATGAGCTCCCGAAGATTGCTTCTGTGTCTGTAAAGTTGTTTATTTTAGCTAGTTTGCATTTTCCTTCCATGCATTCCATGCTACATAAAATAAGCAACCCTGCAAACAAAGAGGAAGCCGTCATTAATCTCATTTACTTTGCACTCATTGTCTTGAAGTAATTGGCATACTGTTATCACTATTTCAAGAAAAAATCTTGTTTTTTAAATTAATGCTGATAAAATCTTAAAATTTATCACTTGGCATTTTTAATTTAATTGCTAAAATTGAATTTTGACTGAAAATCAAATTTGGTTTTTGCCCTGGTATTACTCGCTGTCAGTTCAGATTACACGAAAGGTTTTTTTTTTCTTTTTTTCAGACTTTAAAACTTTTATTTTAAAACCATATACATATATATTTTGAAATTAATAATTGTTTTTGCAATTCAATGTTGTTTGTTACTAAAGTAATCTAAGATATCTTTCGACAACTAATGAAATTATTTGAAATTGAGTTGTGTACATAAGTAAATATTTTTATTATTTATTAATAGTTAAAATGCTGTATTTATTCATTAAAACCTAAGTTCTTGATTAGAGAATAGCTCAATATGACTGGTTGTTGAAAGATTTCAAATTGTTTTACATAAATATGTCTATTCTGCTGTGTGCAAGTAAAGGGCAGTAACTGCAAGATTTTTTTTTTTTTTTTGCATTTTTGTCAGTTGTTGTACGTTATCTTTATTGTACATACTCGCTTATTTGGTTCCCGCTGAAAAAGAGGTGCAACAAAGACGTCTAATTCCAACATTTTCCTATTGTTAATACTGAGTCCACCACACATTTCTTCAAATATATCGAAAACTAATTTCTGCAGATACTGCCGTTTACCTACATACAGTAGCATTATTTACGTAAGTAAAACTACATTACTTCTTTACTTTAACTATCACTTGTTATTCTTACAGCAACAATTATACTGCTTAAAAATTCAGTTCAAAATTATTTCCATTTAAATTTTTTAATTTTATCATGATTAGATATGTCTTTAAGAATGGTTTTAATTATTTCTTAGAATTCTTATGTTAACTGGTTCCTGAAAGTAAAGTATTTGTTTCAAATTTTTTATAATATTTCTGTCAATAATTTAATATACAATTTTTTCCAAAAAAAAAAAGGATCATCTTTTCAAATTATATTTTTAATTAACAGCTGAAACCGTTATAAACGCTGCATTTTATTTAATATGCAATGCTTTTCAGGTAGGGCAAATAAAGAAAACCATTGGTAACATAAATCAGGGAAATTTGGTGAATTAATCAGGGAAAAATCAGGGAACTTTTTTTTCCAGTTCCTGTCGCCACCCTGTCCTAAGTGAGGTGCAGAAATAACAAGCAAAATTTCTCACGGTTCCTAAAAAATTTAGAATCACGAACGTTCATTACTTATTTTAGTCATCATAAACTGATGATTTCTCTTCTTAAGGGTGCTCTTCACTGAGAGTCTGAAAGATTCGGATCTAATGTTAACCTACGGGGAAAGTTGGAGCTTGTTTTACAAATTCCTGTAAAGTTTTCGGATCCGTTTTTTTTTCTGAGTATTTTTCAAGACCATGTCTGTTTCTTTTAGTTTTTACTTTTTTGATGTGTCCATTCTCCGATTTTTTAAAATTCGAGAAAAAATGAATTTCTTCGAAAACGAGGTACTGTTGGACATTTCGCTCTGTAAAACATCTGCAACTCGCGCTATCGAAATTTTAAGAACGCCCTGACACGCAAAATATTTCCAGCTCTCTTTTGAGATCTTGTTTGAAATAATGCGACCATTTTTTAAACAAATATCATGTTCTAACTATTGAAAAAAAATTCAAAATACGTTCACTTTTTGCATTTGCCCCGCCTTAGAATAGTTACCTCCCCTTTTTTAAGGGTAAAAGCTAATGGGGTGTAAGATTTATTACCCTCTCATTAGTTCCCCTCAATGACCTCCGCTGGACGTCCTTTCTTCTTTCCTCTTTTCCTAAGGCTTTCGTGAAGAATCAAGTGCTTTTGAAAGTGAATCCATGTAGATGCGTGCTATTAGCTGTTAAATTCGCAACATCTGCTTTTTTTCAAATTTGTGGTTTGAAAAGAAATAGATTTGAAAGGAATATTTCTGAGTCAAATTGTTTATTTGCAATATAATGAACATTGTTACAATGCTGTCGAATGCGAAAAGTTGACATTTTTCCCTTCCAGTAGAAAAATATTTTTATATATAGATTAAATCGTATTCCAGATACTGGGTATTTTGCATCGTTTTACATGTGTTTTATGTTACTACAAATGGTACACACATAAAGTGCTTTCCACAGCTCAACAAACATTTTTGAAAATTATTTGTGTCTTTAAGAGCCAGACTCGTCAAATTTCTTTAGAAGGTTTGGGAGGTGGAAAATTCAATAGCGGAAAACATTCCGTACACCAACATACTCATTAAATACATAGAAAATCATGAAAAATATATTAGCAATTTAATATGATTCAGTTAATGTCAAAAACACACCGTGGTAGAATTACTAAGCATTGTATGTATTAGTTTTAATGACGTTTTCAGCCTTATGTTGCCGACAAAGCTAACTAAAATGTGAACAATATAGAATGGGGGTTACAAGTTTTCACTGTTTTCTATTTTCATTCTCAGAAGCTAGATCAACATTTTAATACAATGTAGAAAAAATTAATTACAGGCATAAAGGTTTTCAGGTCACATAAGCACCCCCCCCTTAAAAAAACATCATTAAAGATCGTCTTAAATTTCGTTTTTATGGCTTTAATTTCAAAAAATTTCGGGAAGGGAGTTGTGAAAAGTCCTTCTTTGACCATAAAAAAAAAAAAAAAAAAAAAAAAAAAAAAAAAAGTCGTCTAAAATTGCATTTTTGGATTTCAAAAACCTGCATGTCCCCAACGTTAATAAAGATGGCCTACAATCATGTTTATAACACTTTAAAAATTTTGCCTCCCCCCCCAACATCACACTAAGACTGCGTTTTTAGACTATTTCGAAAAATTGCGGGGAAAGCTTCCGAACTCCCCGTTTCCTAACAGAATTGAAGAACCTGAAATTGTGTTTTTGGCGTTTCAAGTTCAAAAATTTGCTGGTGGAAGATCACAGGACCTCTTACTTACTTCCAAATACTACCAGAGATCGTCTAAAAGTGCATTTTGAAAATTTTTATTTTCGAGAAAATTAAAAGGCATAGCCCCCAAACAGAGTGCTTGGGAAAATAGGGAGTATTTCTGAGTAAATAGTATGCTTACGATAAAGATCATGTTAATTAAATATAGAAATGGTTCCCTCTCCTAAACAAGAAGCTAAATCCTTTCTCTCGCTGTATTTACATATTACTAGGAGTCAATAGAATAGAAAATGTGGGATCTCAAAAAAGATTTTTGTTCTATACGAATGAAAATTACTTGATAATCATTGGATTAGAACATTCATTTTATTCTGTGACTGAAGACAGGATACGATAATTTTTCGGCACAGAAGTGCGTAACACAGAACTTAAAAGAAAAAGTTTGTCTTGTTTTTTTTTTTTTTTCAATTGTGAACCCTTACTTGTACCTATAATTGCTTTCCTAAATGTAAGCTGTTCATTTTCATTTTTGTTTCAACTTTATGTATTTAATGCAAATCTGTTTCTTGCCCTTTTTTTATTTTTTATTATTGATTCATTAAATGCAAGATGCATGAAAACGAGGCAGAGCGATAAAAACTTTAAAATCTGGCAGAGCGAGGCGTTGAGATTTTTTTCATCTAAGTATTTCGAGATTTTTTTTTTTTTTTTTTTTTTCAGGCAGATATACATGTAGGTAATATTTTCGTGCCCTCTGAGAAAAAGGACAACCCTTAATATTTATTATGACAACTAACGAGGATCAGACACCAACAAGACTCATTAGAAAATTTTAATAAAAGCTCAATGTGTTGAAGTAGAAGCACTATATACACTATATGACCAAAAGCATTGGGACACTTTCAAAAATTCACATGTTTAGGGATTTCTCGAGAAATAATAGACCAATTGCTCTATAATTTGTTTCGCGTAAAATGTATACTCTAGTTGTCATTTTCCAATAAAAATTAAGTCTGCTATTCATTTAGGGGACCGACAACAAATTGAGTAAAAAAGTTTTTTGATAATTTTTCATTGCAAATTGCTGGGAATAAGCTATAATTTTCAGAAATGAGTTAAAAATCTATCAAAAACTTATTTTTATGTGAAAGTATCTCTTATACCCATGGAAATATAAGCATTTCATTCAAAAATGCAAAATTTTTTTGAAGGTTTTCGCCTTATATTACGCAGAGTATTTCGTCAAACGTTACTAAACTTTTAGAATATTTGACAGCATTTTAGAGAAACATAATAATAAAATTTGAAGTTGAAATATTGAAAATTTGTTGAAATATGAACAGTTAAAGCTATTAATTTTTCACTGCGCAGACACGAAAGATAGCAATTTATAACGTTCATAATTCAAAGCTCAGATACATCCTACAATCCATGAAAAAAATTCCACCGCAATTTCTTTAAATTTTAAAAAGTTATCAGCAATCTAATGAGCCGAATTTCTATAATTCTAGGATAGGCGACGAATGGTAAGGAATTGTTAGCAAACTGGCAACACTTTCCTGCCATCGTTATAGAGTGATTCATGATAAGAACAGATTATTTGCTGCTGGTCCCCTAAATGAATATCAGACTTAACTGTTATTGGATTTGACGTCTGGAGTATACTTTTCATGAGAAAAAAATTACAGAGCAGAGAGCAATTGGTCTTTTATTTTTTGAGAAATCCGTAAAATTGTGAATTTTTGAAAGTGTCCCATTACTTTTGGTCATATAATGCATGTAATACCTCATGTATTTTGCCGAATTTAGTAACTGGGAATCTGAGACTCTAAAAGTGCTAGGTTTAGTTTTATTGCAAAATTTCAACGCAAGATAGTTTACAAACATTGAGAGTGGGGGAAGGAGTGATTTTTGCCTTTGAGCTTGGAGCAGGGTGAGAACCCTTGCATACAAAGATCAGAGAAAAATCTTTAATTTTTCAAATTCAGGAAATCCTTATCCGTAGCCGTCCGCGACTTTGCCGTTGTTATGCTCAATTTGAAAGAACTTTCACCATAACAACCCCTTGAGAAATGCTATCGTAGCCTTCTCATCTGCATATAGTACTTAGATAAATAAATAAATATTTTTTCAAAAAGAAAAGGATTCAAAGATAAAGATTAGGGGGATTTTCTGGTCACCAGTGGAAAGAGAAAAGGCATTTATAGTAGCCACATTTTTTTCTAGTCGCCACTACATTTGTAAAACAGGTAACTAACCAACAAAGTAGTATTTAATTTAGCACTAAAATATAAATATTATCAGTTCAAATAAAGGTTAATGTAAGTAATTAGTGGCATTAATGTTTATTGTACAATCAAGTATTAACTATGCAAAGAGGATCTAGTTTCATTTTTAAGAATGTTTTCTGCTAACTCGGATGGGGTTGGGGAGAGTGGCAAACAGGCAGAGGAAGTGAAAGAATTTCGCCAACCGATAACTAGTTAGTCCCCACTTTTATTCGGCACTCGATTTTTCAGATTTATTAAGTAGGATCATCCATTTTTAAAGAATATTTTTTTGTTAGAATTTGGAGTTCATTTCATTAAAATTCAGTGTGGTCATGTAGGCTATCTTTTTTTTTCCTTCCTGTTTTGATATTATCAATTTTTCAATAACGAACATTTTTCTAAAAATAAAACGAATTTATAAATTTATTTATTGCAAATATTCATTCATTCGTTAATTTTTCCTAGATGAGATCAGGAACCGTATTAATGGGGAAAAAAATCTTCGTTTCAAAAATTAATTTTAGTGCGAATGCAAATAAATTAATATCACAAGCGGGATTGCAAAGTGCCGCGCCTTTTACACTGAGTAATTTTTCTTTTACCTATGTAGTCAAGACTCAAGAGGGAAAGAACTAGAATTTCCTTGGAAGGGTCTGTAAAAAGCTGCGGTTTCATTTCGCCGTCAGCTATTACCTC
The DNA here is from genome assembly GCF_026930045.1 of Uloborus diversus. Lineage (NCBI taxonomy): Eukaryota > Metazoa > Arthropoda > Arachnida > Araneae > Uloboridae > Uloborus > Uloborus diversus. The sequence continues at coordinate 54,244,793 of NC_072736.1, forward strand.
CTTCGACTACTCTGCACAGCAGGGGAGCGTCCGGTCTGTCCCCCTGCAAAATGTGACAGGTCACATGATCCACACTTTCATCGGCCACCGCTCGTTCTATTGGTTGTTGAAGTGTCAATCACTTCACTGATGAACATTGCTTTCGTTTAAAGAAAAAGCCCATTTTCAAGCGAGATCGTTTTTCTTCCCCACTGAAGAGCAGCCTTAAGAGCAAAGATGATGCACAGTAACAAATATGTACATAATTAAATGAAAAACAATCTATGCTAGTCAAAAGAGATTGATAAATTAGGTAAAATATTCCCCTGTAATATGTGTTTTACTTTTTCAAGTGTTTTTAAAACACATCCTATTATATGAAATTAAATTTTACAACACACTTAATGCAAAGTAGTTGAAATACAGCTCTATTTCGATTAAAGTGTGTTTATTTATTTTCCATTTATAATTTTATGAACTAGTTTAAAGAAACATTCCTGCCAATTGTGTTCAGCTGTATTGATGATTTAGCACATTTGAAGAGTTTTACTTCTGCTTTTAAATTTATTTGCCCTTAATGTTTTTTAAGTTTCTTCCAGATATTCTGCAACTTGAAGAAAGCTCAACTACTAGCTGAATTTATAGCCCTGATGCAGATGTTCTAGAAAACTCATGATAGTATTGTACTGTTCACTTAAAGAATTGTATAATAGAATGATCTCCAATATTTAGTTTACAAGGATGTCCAGAAATGATTTTCCAAGTTTTCTTAGCTTGACAGCTTTATCAAAACTAATGAAGTTGTTTAAAAAAATAATAAACTTCCATACGTAATATGCCATTCATGTTTCTTATGCTTCTTATTATGCTGATGACTTCTGGAAATTTGTTGCCGAAATGGTTTTTGGACTTTCAACAATGACATACAAACCAACAAAAATTCTGTGTTTAAATGCTAAATAGTGTAATTAAATGAAATTTTGATCTTCTTCATACAAACAGTGCTGTATTTACGATTTGTCACGCTTAATATCATATTTATTATCATTCATTTGTATAATAATATTGAAATGTAAAGAGGTAAAACAAACAATAATTTTGCAACAGAAATTGAGAAATAGCTGGAATTCTGTTTTGATTCTCTAAATTTAGAGTTTTGAATTTGTTTTGTAAAACAAATGCTTGTAAGGTTTATGCTTGTTTGTCATGTAAAAATATTGTTTTCAATTTAGATTTTTAATAAATTTTTCGGTATTCAATGCAAGGCTAAATGATTTAGGTATACATAAAATTATGAAAGATATATTTAGGTTTGTTTATTTCAGCATTAAATGATTAGTTCATTGATGCTTATTCTCTTTGTGTAGTTATCCAGAAATCCCCCCCCCTTTCAAGAAGAGATTTTTCTCCCCACTTAAACTACAGGACAGGATTTGAATAACTGCAAATAACTCCAATTTTGAAAGGGATAGGTAGCAACTGTTATCTTAGTCTACTTCCGACTGTCAATGCACCTTCTCTGTTTCTGACTAAATTCTAGAAGCATTTTTTAGGATGTTGGAATATAGGTCATATTCATCCATCCATGATACAGGGTAATGAATGGAATTGCAATCTATATGAAAATATCTGAACAAAAAATTCAATTTATTTCAATCAAGGGTTTTTTTTTTTTTTTTTTTCACAAACATTCACTTCACAAATAGTATAAAAGAAAATAAATTACAAGCATCAGTATATTTTGCCCTGTCTAATCGAAACTCCCTAATTGAGTAGATGGGAGCAAAGCCTATAACAAAATTTATTTTCTTTATGCTTATTAGTGACTGAAATTTTTGATTAAACTTGTGTTTTGTCCATAGTTATTATTTTTAGGAAATGATACTTTGGAGTAAAGAATTTTTAAAAATTTGTTAATAATAACCACATTTTGAACATGTGAATATATTAAAGTTACGTTGCATTTCAGAAAACACAAAGATTAATCTTTACTTATTTTGTTACTTAAGCAGTTATTGACAACAATAGTTTGCCCCAAAATCCATAAAAACAACAAATTCTGTTTTGGTACCCTGAATTTGATTTTAATTGCCTCATTGAGAAAAATGTCTTTGTTTTCTCTCTCTCTCTTTTTTTTTTTTTGTGTAAAAATGTTAGAAATTCTATGTTTGAAATAAAGTTTACAGATGTAACAACACCAAAAAATAAATTGAACATTAGAGACTTTTGTTGTAATCTTTATGTGGTAATGACCTGAACTGTTAGTATGGAATAAATGATTTTTCTTCATGCTAAGTTGTATTTAAAATCTCTGTCAAAATTAAATGTAAACATTGTTTTTCCACGAACATTGAAAATAAATACAAGTCCACTACTGGTGCTGGGAATGATTTTTTTCTTTGTTTCATTAAGAAAGTGTCTACTTTCTTTTCTTTATAATATTGTTTTGATTTGAAAATATTGTTCAAAATGTAAGTAATAGATGCATGATGTGATGCAGAGAAATAAATAAATAACAATAGATACATTTGTTTCTTATTCATATGAGTTGAAAATAAGTAATGTTTCAAATTACACCCCCTTAACTCCTCAATTTATTCCTATATATTTCTATCTACATCAAATTAGAGTAATAATTTTCAACTTTATTCAAATTAATATTTTAACCAAGAGTGCCTACTGAACCACTAAAATATTTAGAGGTTCTTGGTATTCTTTCTTTTTTTTTGGGGGGGGGGGGGGCGTTACCTCGTTTTGACCATCTACCTATTTCTAGTATTGAACTTTCAAATTTTCCTTTGCATATTTATCTTTCAAATTTTTAATTTAATCTTTAACTTAATCACATTTAAATCAGAAAATTGTACAGGGTAAACTTAAACATGCAATTTTAATTAGCATTTTTTTTAAATAGAAAACCATTTTAATTAGTGATATTGCTTTTTAGATGGTTACAGGAAATATTTTTAGATTTAAAACTCTTTACAATGTTTGTCTTTCCGTTCATTTATTTATTTTCTTACCTTTTTTTCATCTCTTTCTTTATTTTGAATCAATTAAATTCTAACACATGGAGATGAGAATTCACATGCTGCGAACCAAAAAAAAAAAAGAGAAAAATTTATTACAAAAAAAAAAAAAAAAAACTGTCGGCAGATTTAAATGGATATATTTTTGCTGAAATTAAAAAATAATAAATTATTCCTTAGTTTTAACTGTAAAAGGCATGTGACAGCAAAGTTGCACTTTTTGAAGATTAGCCCATTAGTGACTGAAGTTTTTAATTAAACTAATGTTTTCTTTTTCGTATAAAAATGCTTAAAATTTTGTATTTTAAATAAAGTTTATACATACAATAACACCAAAACGTAAATTGAACAACAGAGGTATATGTTGTTTACAACAACAACAAGATTACAACAATAAGATCATGCTATTGATCTGAAAACTTAGCATGAAATAAATGAGTTTTCCTCATGCTAAATTGTTTTCAATTTTTAGTTTTTGCTTTGTCATAAAAATTCAAAATAAGTACAAGTCCTTTTTTGGTGCTCTGAATTGTTTTAATTTCGTTTCATTAAAAAAATGTCTACCATCTAACTACCTTTCATTGCATTGTTTTGGTATAAAAATGTTGAAAATTTTAAATAATAGATAGTGTACTTTCAAGAAATAAATATAAAATAATAGAGACATCTGTTTCTTATGCATATAAGAATGTTGAAAAAATATAATGTGTCAAAATACACCCCCCCCCCCTCAACTATCTGCATCTAGTTTCAAATAAAAATGACCTCTGATTAATATAATTTCAGTTTTCAACTTTATACAAATTAATCTATTAACTAGGTGTACCCGCTTAATCTCTTTTTTTTTGGAGTGGGTTGGGGCGAGATAGGATACCCGCAGTGCAGGGTGCCCCACGTCTTAAGGGGTTCAACGGCCTCTGAAATTAAAAAAAAAAAAAATTGAAAAAACCTAGCACTAAGACTTATTTAACGTTACAAATATACACTGATGGCCTCTGGGGAGGAGCTATACAGATTTTGTTGCAGGAGGCCTAAAATGTATAGATCCTGGCCTGGATAGGATACCTTGTTTTAAGCTTTTACATATTTCTAGTATTACTCTTTCAAACTTTCCTTTGCATATACGTGGGTGCCACACCCCTAACAGCACCCCCCCCCCCGTATTTTAAGCTTCTACATATTTCTAGTATTACGCTTTCAAACGTTCCTTTGCATATACATGGGTGCCACACCCCTAACAGCACCCCCCCCCCCCGTATGTGGGCATCCCAGGCATATATTTCCTTTGGGAATCTTTAAGCTAATGCTAAACTTTGTTCCATTTAAATCAGAAAATTGTATATTTTTCCTTTTATAGAAAAAAAATAAGTAATGCTTTTGATATCAATCTAAGAAATATTTCTATGTTCAAAAATCTTTATAAAGCTTAATTTAATGTAGCAAAAACAAGCAATTTTTTATGTTCGTTATTTGTTGCTTATTTATCTATATATATAATTCTCTTACGTGCCGGCAAATGAAGGGGTGAATTTCTAAACCTCTGTTGGCAACACTTCGCCGATAAATCATGTAAACAAAACTTCTACGTTGTTTTGAAATCTTGAATCACAGAATACTCAACGAACTTTTTTTTTTTTTGAGATGAGTTTGAGTCGGGCTGTGGCCCATTTCAACCTTAATCAGCAAAGAAAAGCTCAAAGAAGGCAGGAAACCGTTCTTGAATCCAATTTAAGACGAGCCATTTCCAGAGTTGTATTCTCTGATTCGCTGCCGATAATTTTTAGCGGCTGGGGAATTTTCAGTCAGCAGTTCCTTCAACAGATCAGGTGCGTCACACAATGCCGGTAACCGCACCTTTCCGTCATGGCAACATTTAGTATATTTATTTGCAGTATTACGCTCTTTCTGCCAATAAAGAGCACCACAAAATTCGCATTCTTCACACATTGCTCCACAATCATGTTCATCGGCAATGTTGTTTTGAACGCGTAGGCGCTTTGAGCGTCGTCTATTCTCTGCTTCAGTACGACAGTTCAGTTCAAAATGAATAACCGAGAAAGAATTTACTTTATTCCTTTTATTCTCAGCTGAAAGGTTTCGCCAAATTTGTTTAGGGTTATAGTAGTTTTAGTATTGTGCAAGCAAAGTAGCCTTGGCGAGTTTTTTAGTCATGGCCAGCTCTATGTGGCATTATCAAGAACAAGATCTTTTGAAGCAGTGTCAGTTGTGGCTCCCAAACGGGACATTTTTAATTGTGTATATGAGGAAGTTTTCTCAGATTAGAATATATAAGAGTGTAAATATGTAAATATATAAAGAGTGTAAATAATGTAAATACATCCCTCGGGGGAGCCTGTAACCCCTAGAGGGCGCGTCCCCAGGTGGCGGATAGGGGAATGCCTTCATTGGTTTTCCAATGGGTGGTAGAAGGGAAATAAAATACCTTCCGCGGACCAACAGGTAGAAGTGCAATCTCTCCAAAGCAATGACAGACACTTTTGTATCTATAATGGTAAAGTTGTGCACATTGCCAAGGCAGTCATCTTACATACAGCAAAGTTAAACTGTCGAAAATCTGGCTAAAGCAGACAAATTAACATTATGAACGTAATTTTCATATTGGTTAAATGGATGGTGACCTAAATGCAATTACCAACTTTAATTTTTACGGAAAATTTTAGCTAGGCTAATGTATTGGCATAAAGCGAGCGAGCGAAGCGAGCATGGATCGCGAAGCGATCCACAGGGAACTGCGTAAGCAGTTCCGGGGGTTGGCGAGCGATAGCGAGCAGGGGGCGATAGCCCCCTAGTTTATTTTAATTTTCTTAATCAGTTTTTGTTCTTTCATTCATTTTGAATCAATTAAAATTATTATATAATTTTCGTTGTCTCGGAATCTTTTGATTACTTTAAAATTGATCGTATTAAAGGGAATAAGATTTAAGAAAAAAAAAATCTGCTCATAATTCTGCTAACACAAGGCCATTTTGTCTTTTTTTAATGTTTGAATCAAAATCGAGCGTTTCACTTATTGAACAGCATGCATTTTCGAATCCGCGTGTTTACATCCTTCAGAACCCGTTTCAGCCACTCTTTCCGCTCCCGTTTGCGACTATTTTTTTTAAATTAAACTCGAAAGCGAACAAGGAGCCAATCTTGCAGCTCGGCGGCAACCCTATTTTCCCCCTGTAACCGGTAGCGCTTTCCGAGCGTAGCTGTTGTCGCAACTCTGAAAACTACGTTTTCATATAGGGTGCGTTCGACGAACCTCACCGGTTAACCGGTAAGCAACCAGTTACTTACCACAGCGTTCTATGATCAACCGGTTACCTCACTGGTTACCATTCTAAGCAGTTGATTGGTTGATTGGAGCACGTGATCATTAGTTGTCACGTGATTAACTAACCGGTCGCTCTCGGTCGTGCTCATCGAACGCAACCATAGGGACTCTAAGTGGGGCTATGCTCAAAAGAAGCTTTGACACCCTGAGTTTAGTTGAGATTCGTTTGGCAACAGCTGAAAGTTGCGTAATTAAGTAAACAAGGCTTGTGACTTGAGAGACTCGAAACGAATTTCTAATTAAATAATGTTTCTCGTTATTGCTGTAACCTTGTGAAATGGTTTTTACTTTGTGTGATTAACATTGTTTTACATGTAGTGCTATATTTCCTAATTTTATTCGGAAACGACTGATAAATTGTTTACTTTCTTAGCAGAAGTAAGGAAATTTTGTTGACAAATTATCGAACAATTACATACCACGCAGGTAAAAGCAAAGGGATGTAAGTGGCTAAAATGAAATGTTGTGCGAAATTGTCAAAATTACATAATAATAAAGCTTCATTTTGTGTATATTTCAAAATTTTTGCTCGACAACAATACCTGTCAAGGCTTCATTAAACTCATTTAGCACAAAACAGGGTTTTTTCCCCTCTCGTATGCACTTCACATCTCCAAGTTTTTATTCTAGCCATTCGCAACCTCTTTGTTCCTTGGTATCGCGGGTGTAACTTACTGTGATTCGTTTGAAGTGCTATAATTCCGCTTTTTTTATAGAACAAAATATCTATTTATTATTTTTAACTGTTAATTCATTTATTTCATTTCATTGAACTTAACTACAGTTTTTTTTTAATAAAAAGAAATAGAATTAATGCATAATATGTGTTAAAGAGTTACACCTTACACATGTTTCTTCTTTTAAATCATTCATTTTTCAAGGACAAAAGCACTGCAGATTGAAAACATTTGCCTCAGAAACAAACTAAATATTATATAGATAGTACGAAGTCCAAAAAAATAACAATAAACAAATAACTACCTTCCTTTCTGGACATTTTGCTAAGTATTAAAATTAAACTGTATATGGATTTACCAATTATTTAATAGCTACTTAGAAGACTGAAATAGGCAATTAGTTGAATCAATATATTTTTTTTTCAATGTTTTTTTTTTTTTTGCTTTTGTTGGGAGAATGCTTTGATTAACTAACACATCAACAGGGGCAGCTTATACAATAGAAGCTTAATGCAGGGTTGGGAAGTGAAAAAGCTATATTGCAATTATCACATGAAATTCACCAACATGTGATAGCTGCACCATGTTACTTAAATGTACATGTACTGTACTGTAACCAAGCCTGAATATTTATAATATATTCCTGTATGCACAAGTTATTATGTGATTTTAGAATTACTAATTTTAATACTGTTCAAATTTTTATTTCTAACTTCATTGACTTTTTAAGTAATTAGTATTATTCATGTTTATGGTTTAAACTGCCCCCTCCACTGTCTCTTTAATCGTAGAGCTGTATCGTAGTTGTGAGAAACAAACTGCAAAAAATATATTTTGACATAATGTGTTTTAGGATTACAAGGAGCACGTTTTACAGGACGTTATCCACAAAATTCATTTATAGTGAAGCTTGTGCTGTAAGTTGACCACTTGCAGTGCGCTACTTTAGTGGTCAACTGTCAAAGGTTGATTTATATGATAAGTGCTATTTTGGTGCTTGAAAAAAGCGGTCAACTCAGACAGACAGGTGTTCAACTTACAAGGGTCGTCAACTTCACAAGTATTACTGTATTGTGTTTTTTTTTTTTAATTTCGACTTTTTTTTTCCCAATATATCTGAGTTTGTTGCTCTGTGATAAATAAAAGTACAGAAAAATAGGTGCAGGCAAAGATTGCAATTAAAACGATGCTTGAAAAACCCTGGGTTTTTAGTCAAAAATCTGTATACTGGTAAAAAATATACTAAAAACCAGATGGGTTTTTTCTTCAAAAAAAAAAGAAACTCTGATGTTTTTAAAATCATGATATATGGTACAATCATGATATATGGTAAAATCATGATATGGGCAATTCTACAGAAAAGGGGAAAAGGTGGCAGAATTTTAAAATAATCTTTTTCTCACAATTTTGGTATCAATGGAAAGGTAATTATCTGAAGTGTATGGAAATAACAAAAAATATGCAACAAAAGCAAAATTAACTAGAGTTCTAAGGCTTCAAATCAGGTTGTTATGATCATGTTCTTACGAGTAACTTTTTTTATACGACTTAAGAATGGCTGTTTGATACTTGCATTGTCGCATTTTTGAAATATTCTCTCTAAAATATGCTTCTCAGAACTCTCTAGAAGAGTTATATACAAAAAAATTGCAGTTTAACAGCAAAACTTAATTTTTAGGGATTTTTTCATATAAGGCATTTTTGTAATTCTACGTCCAACACCAAATTGGCTGAAAAATTATATTATGTAAAACTGAGTGGAGATTTTTACAAAATATTTTGTCAGCAAATAAAGATTTTATATTCAATTAAAAATAATCATTTAAATTAAATTTCAAAAAACTAGTTATGCTTAAATAAAAAGTCAGAAAAATTTCTACGTCCAACACCAATATTTTCCTAACTTGAAACTAGGTTTATAAGTATATGAAAATTCCTGGTTAAATTAAATAATTCACACATGCTATTCATGCCTAATTATGAATTTATATTTATATTTTACATAACATAAATTTAAAGAACATATACACAATATTTTGACTGGGGAAAATATCTGAAGATAAGAAATAAGTCTTATATGTTTATCAATTGCGATTAAAGTAGTTATGTATAAAATTATGAATATTTAAGAAGCATTAGGGTTCTCAGTTCAAAAATAACACTCCTCCCTTCCCCAGTTTTCACTTAAAAACTCTCGGGTATTTTTGGTGAACTCACAACAACCCCTGTTTGTGCCTAGAAATGCTCAGTTTCGTTTTACACAATTTGTAACCAACATCCAAATTTTTTATTATTTATTAATAAGTTAGATTTTTCTTCATTAAAATTCTACAAATCAACCTTCATTTCTTTTCACCCTAGAGATTGAGTTTTTTGTTGTTCACACAGAGATTGTAAAAAAAAAAAAAAAAAACTTGACAAAATGCATCTAATCTCTCTTGTTCTCGTTATAGTATTTTCCTTATTTTATGAGTGAAGACTTAAAATACAAATTTCCTGGAATGGTATACAGATATTGATACATTAAGGGTGTCTATCTCCCCAAAAGCAATGAGATCCCCTCTGCCCCCCCCCTCCCCAAATCCCTCAAGAACACCCAGAAGAATAATATCTGCACAGACTCCTGTTATGTATATTTTCCCCTTTTTTATGCTTTAAAATACCATAATATATAATTCCATAAACAAATTAAGAGTTAAACAGCTTTTTAAGAAGTTTATTTCATGTCGGATGTTGTCTGCTTTGCACATTCTATGTCCGACACCAACTATTCTACGTCCGACACCAAGGGAAAAAAAAATTGTGCTATTTATCCGTGAATTAATTTGGTGGAAAAGGAAAAATTATTCATATTTGAGCTTTACTTTTCAACATTCAAGTAGTCAAAAAATCTGAAAACAGTTCATTGCGCTGAAACTTGGGTTTTTTCAACGTACGTCAATTTTCAGTTCCCCTTTCATCTACGTCCGACACCAAGAGGTTTTTTATTTTTAATATTTATAGTTTGAATTTTTTTCAGAAATTCTATAAGTTTTTATATTGTTTCTACATACATAAGTATTAAGAAAAAAAATTGGCTCAGTTCATCCATTTTAACTCTGAAAAATATGAACCTTTATTGGTAAATTTCGTGCAAATTCTACGTCCGACACCGTGAAATTGCCCATATATGGATATGGAATAATTCTTCTTGAGGATTTTAACATTTAATGCATGAAAATAAAACACAATAATGCTAACAGTTAGCCTTTCATGCACCCAGCCTTCTTTTTAATATTTTGTCAAAACCTCCTTACAAGGGCGAATACAAGGGAGGGGCGATGGGGCGATCGCCCCCTCCTTGAGCCGAAAAACTAGTACTTTCTTCAAGTATATTTTTGACATTAAAATTTCAAAAACGCAATTTTACATAATCTTCGATGGTGTTAGAAGAAACGGAGCTATTCCCCGGAATTCTTCCGGAATCGAAGTTTTGAAAACGCAATCGTAGCCCATCTCTTATTACTCTGGGGATAGGGACTAGAACTTTCAATAGGATTTTTTTTGAAATTGAAGTTATAAAATCTCAATTTTAGACGATCTTAGATGGTAATTAGGGATAGGTTCAAAGGCTCACCCTGGATATGTTTTGAAAGAAACACAACTATAGGATGCCTTTGTTTACATAAGGGTAAGCGATGGGGTTCAGTACACTCTTTCGAAAGTTTAAAGAGATCAAAGTTCCAAAAAGTGCACAGTAAAAAAAAAATCGCCTCCTCCTTGAACATTTTCTGGATCCGCCCTTGCCTCCTTATCTATTTGAAAGCTTAAGAAAAAACTTAACTAACTTTTTCAAAAGGTTTCATGTAAATCTCGCTTTGAAATGTAATTTAATATTTCTGTCCTTGTCAGTAGAATGACTCAATCCCAACATAATTTTGAAAATTTAACTTTAAAATTATTTTATTCAAAAAAAAAAAAAAAATGACTGTTGAAAAATACTTGAATTTTGTATGCTGCATGTGGCATACAAAAATGAATAAATTAATTTAAATTAAAAAGAAAACTATATAAAATAAAAAAATTCCTTTTTAATGCTTTGAATTTCTCATCAGAAAGTGATTTTATAATTAAATTATTAATTTATTGAATTAATTTTTTACATGCAATATGATCTAGGTTAAATAGTGGCATTACCGATAGCAGTAGATTAATTGCATTTGAGTATAGAATTTGAGAGTACTTTTTTTGGAATCTAGTGAGAACTTATGTTCGCAGTGAGATTGAATTTGTTGTATGATTAGTTTATTGCAACAGTTCCCAACCGGGGGTTCCGAACCCCTGGGATTCGCGAGGGGTAAAAAGGGGGTTTGCAAAAATAATATTGTAATGGCCGAATTTTATCATGCTTGCTAATCGAAATGAAGTTCTAAGTTTAAGCATTTTTATTCATTTATTCATTTGTTTCTTACTCCAATCCAGTCATCGGCAAAAGGTTTTAAGTCATCAAAGATCTCCAGAAGAGAACAAGTTGTAATAGTTTGCTTTCATATTGGTCATACCAGATTTTTTCATAGATATTTGTTTCAAAAATCTCTAGTGTCTGTCATAGACATCTCTTGTGTCAGAAAAATACTTTTTAAATTTTATTACCAATTTGGACAACATTTCTATGTAAAAAAAGAATAAATAAGGTAAACACACCAGTAGTGTTTTCAGTAAATTACCGCCTTATAGCCAGGGCTAAGGCAGAAATACATATACTCAGGAACATTGAAAATAGCACCACAAGAAGGAAGCATTAGATTGAAGTGAAATTTAATATACAGAATAATACAGGTGAGAGATACACTTGATTCCGAAAATCCAGGCATTTAAACAAATGCAGTCTAAGAAATGAGAAAAATACAGTACTACTTCACCAGTGCATTGGACCTCCTTTTGCTGCAATACATGCCGCAACACCAATCGGCATTCAGCTAATTAAATGTCTGATGTTATCCTGAGGCAGATAGACCCCCAAATTTTGAACAGCCACTCCCAAATCTTGCACAGAGAAGCACGGTGGCATCTTGTGTTTCAGCCGATCCCCATACATGCTCAAAACGGGACAAGTTGAGGGAGTAGCTGGCTATGGAAAAGTCTCAAAAGGACGTAAGAGGTCTTCAGCAACTCTAGTTGTATGTGGGCAAGCATTATCTTGCTGGAAAATAGCCCCTGGGAGACCAGTTAGGAGGAGTCCTACATGTGGTTGCAGAATGTCTTTAACATAATGCTGGTCCGCTAAGGTTCTACGTACCACAGCTAGAGTGGATCGAGTATTCTGGGCTATGGCTCCCAGACCAATATGCTCGCTGTTCAGGCTGTGTATCGTGCGATAGAATGGGTTTGATGATACCTTTCTCCAGGGCCCCTCTACACTTGCGCGGTTATCATCTGACCTCAAAATGAACTGGGATTCATCACTGAATACCATCTTTTGCCAGTCAGAGACATTCTCCCTCTCTCTGACTTTGCACTATTATAGACAAAGTTGCCTATGTTTTAGCGTTAAAGAGAGTACACAAAAAGGACGCTTGGACAGCAGATTCATTGCCGCAATACGTCTGAAAATATTCGGGGAAAAACTGCTACCCCTACACCTGCTTGTGTGGTAGAACGAGCCACTGTGGGATCCACGAGCGCTTGCCGCACGATCTTTCAATCCTCTCTCCTCCTCGTCTTCCTGGTCACTCCAGACTCGGTTTTTTGCACCCAGGTACCATGTTGTGTCCACTGCCTACAACAGTTTCTAACAGAACACTCCGAACGATCCACCTGAGTAGCAACACGGCTCGTCGACCAACCTGCATTTTTCATACCGATGCTCAAACTCGCTTAACTGTAGGAAACGTTTCCTAACTCATCTACCTGGCATCCCTTCACTCATTAAGGCTCTCCAACAATCTGGATGCAATCGTAACTCATTTATAAATCTTAAATTATGCACTGGTTTATGTAACACCTTTTTCCCGATTGCACCGACACTGTAGGGTAAATGGTCCTGTGCATTGACACCTAACTTGGATCATTTGCATATCAGATGTCACTCTTTTTATATGCAAAATTCCTTAGTGTAAAATACACCGCCAGCTCAGTCATTCCACCCAAGGGCTGCAGTTTGGTGCTTATTAGTACTCATCAGCCCGGAATAGGCATAGGTTCGGTTTCAAACCATTGCTTGGGTCACACATCTGGCCAGTGCTAATTTTATATTAGCTACCAGTTTGTATGGCTCCCTTAAGAGGTTTTCCACCGCCAGCTCAGTCACTTCCTATTCCAGACTGATAAGTGCTAATAAGCACGGAACTGCAGTCCTCGGGTGGAATGACTGAGCTGGTGGTGTATTTTTTACGTATTTCTACCTTAGCCCTGGCTATAGGGCAGTAACTTACTGAAAATACCATGCCTTGCCTGTAGTCTTCGAGTTGAACCGAACCATAGCTTAAGTCACTTGTCTGGCCAGTGCTAATTTTTATGTTAGCTACCAGTTTGTATGGCTCCCTTAAGAGGTTTCCCACCTCCAGCTCAGTCACTTCCTATTCCAGACTGATAAGTGCTAATAAGCACGGAACTGCAGTCCTCGGGTGGAATGACTGAGCTGGTGGTGTATTTTTTACGTATTTCTGCCTTAGCCCTGGCTATAGGGCGGTAACTTACTGAAAATACCATGCCTTGCCTGTAGTTTTCGAGTTGAACCGAACCATAGCTTTAGTCACTTGTCTGGCCAGTGCTAATTTTTATGTTAGCTACCAGTTTGTATGACTCTTGTCTCCCTTAAGAGGTTTTCCACCTCCAGCTCAGTCACTTCCTATTCCGGGCCTATGAGTGCTAATAAGCACGAAACTGCAATCTTCTGGTGGAATGACTGAGCTGGCAGTGTATTTTATGTACAGCAGTAGGCAAGGCCGTATCCAGAAATTTTTTTCGGAAGGGGCCCAGATTCGCACATTGCCCTAACACATACATACACAGATATACATATAGACACACATACACGCTTAAAAATATTTAACATTGAAGATGTTTTTTGTCTCGATGTTTTATGATTCCACTGTTGAACTCTTGTTGTTTTTATTTTAATTTCTTATAATTCTGTTATTCACCTTGTAGTGGGGGGTGAGGATAACAAGAGAGTGTCCATTTAAGTCGGATGTAAAGAATCATAATTTCAAGGGCTCCGGGGGTTTCCCCCGTGAAATTTTTTTTGAAAAATAGATGTAAAATCTATTTTGAGGCCTTATATGAGGTAATTGAGACTACAAAAAAAATGAAGAAAAATAGGCAAACAAAGTCTTTTAAAAGTTATGCATTCTTTTGCAAATCAAGATCAATCAAAATAAAAATTGCTTACTTGACAAATCATTGACATTATTCGACAGAGAGGAAAAACGAGAGGGGAGTAAAGAGAAGCACATCGTCATTTGCTCATATAGGCTTTTAGCATAGTTTGTTTTGATCACTTCCCCAACATCCCCCCCTGCCCTTTTTCATCAAATGTCTTACAGTACAAAAATTGTACAAAATGGTTTAAAAGAAATGGCATAGAGATTCAGGTAATAAGAATGAAAGAGTAATATTCTGGCCCTTTGGAAAATTCATACTTTATTTTCTGGGTAAGAGACAAAATTGAAGTACTTTTCAAAGAATTTCAAAAACTTAAATAATTTTCAAAGACTCTAGAACATTTGAAATTGTTTAAAGCACTTTATTTGCACTTTTCAGAAGTTGATTGCACAGTCTTACAAAATGATTATAAGTTTGTAAGACATACCCATTTTAAGTTTAAAATAAATGTAACGAAATATTTCTCAAAACAATTTTTTTTTTCAATCACAAGTAGTGCAGAAATTGAAATAGAGTACAGCAAGTGTTATTGTTTTCCCATGCTTAAGATATTAATAGTATGTAGTAGAAGTAAGATAAAAACAAGCAATTGCAAAAAAACTTTGAAAATACTGAATTTGGTATTAAAAAAAATGGCAAGACATGGAACATATCAGTTACAAAAATTTATCTTGCAAAGTTCGCAAAGTCAAAATGCGAGAACCATAATTTTTGCATTTTTTACTCAGGATGTATCAAGAAGCTGAATTTGGCACATATTGATAACCAGAGCTTAATCAGAAACTAGTCGCCCAGCCCTTGGGGAGTCCCCGAATCAAAATAGGTGCTGTGTAAGTTTTATAAGAGTCTTAGAGGGAGGAGGGCAGAGGGAGAAGGGACATCTGTTGACCCGAGCCTGAAGGGGGCACAATATTATTAAAACGAGGGGTGAATATAGGGGCAAACAATATGGAGGGAGCCCGAAAAAATATTTGTGACAGGCCCCAAAATTTCTGTGCACGCCCCTGGAGGAGGGCAAGTCTACCAAACTGACAAGGAGCCTGCCTTAGCCCTGGACGGCTCTGAATTGAATTGGGAAAGAGAGCAGGAAGTCCTAATTAAGGGTCTAAATTAGGGCCGGATTTGGAAGTGTGGAGTCCCCGGGGCAACAAAGGAGTGGAGGCCCCTAATCAGGGTTGGAAAAAATCATCATATTTTCAAAAATGTACGATACTTTGATATATATCCGAATATTTATATATATAAGTATATATCTGATATTTTCGACCCGTGAAAGTTAGGATATTTTGCAAAAATTTTATAGTGGGGGCCCTTTTGTTGTGGAGGCCCCGGTGCAATAGCCCCGCCTTCCCTCCCTTAAATCTGGCCCTGGTCTAAATTTCAAGTATGCTTTGCAGCTAATGAAAACTAGAATTGCTTTTTCTGTATTTCTTCAAAATTTCACTCGTTTAATTGTTACAGAATTAATAATGAAAAAACTTTGTTATTTTCCTTTTCTGACGTTAGAAATAAAAAAAAAACATTCTTCTGTTACATAGTACAAAATATTTTGGGTTTTGGGGAGGGGGGCAGGCCAGTCCCCCCACCCTGGATACGGCCCTGCCAGTAGTGGTTAGTGCTTCAGAGTGCATCAGCAGTGGCCACTTCAAGGTTTATGTTTATATTTGAAAAAATAGGATTCCATATTTCCCAATGCATTTAAATGTGCAGAAGGTGATATCTCCAGCAAGTTTGATGCAGTTTTGAATCCATTGGGAGACCTGCAATTATATTTTTTCAAATGTAAACCTTCAAGTGGCCACTACTGGTGTGTTTAACTTCCAGAAACAAATTAAATGATGAACTTAATGTAAAAGTGAAACTGGCAGAGCCAATTTTCGATGGGCTTCTTAATTCCACTACTGTACCATTAGAAGTTTTTTCAAAGTTGAAGGAATCTCAACAAAGAATAATTACTGGGTGTTTGTTCTTTGTTGAATTTATTTTAAATTAATTTTCTAGCTCTTATTTAAGATTGTTGAAACATTTGCTTTTATAATTAGCACATATGAGGCAGTGAGAAGCAAAGGGATGTACATGGACATTTTCAAGTTTTGAGTAAAACACATTTAAAGATAACATCCTAGGTAGGCTTTCATTGAAATTTTTTCTAAATCATGCTGTATAGCAGCAACTACCAGGTATACTAGTACCATCTCTTCTTCCAAGACAGAGGAGAGGTTCACCTACCATGTGTACTGGTTATCTCAAAATTTTTTATTTTACCACTTACATAAAAAGGTTGGGAATCCCTGGTTTATTGAATTAGAGTGTTATTTGTTGTTGTGCTTTTAAAGAATTATCCTACTGTTTAATATTTTACTGATTTATTTGATAATTATCCATGAAGTTTTTTAACAATTAATAACTGTCAAATTTATAATGAAAATAAGATCTTTTAGTATTTATGTATATGTTTTAGGAAAAATGCCTATTTTATATTCTGTTGTGGCCCATGGGACCTCGGTTTTGGCCAAATTTGCTCAATGTGTTGGAAATTTTTCTGACGTAACAGAGCAAATAATGTCTAAAATATCTCCAGAACAGGTATCAAGACTCACTTATTCTCATGGAAGGTATTTTAAAATTTTGTTTGTTACTTTTTGTTTTTCTTAGTAAAAGCTAATTTCTAGCTAATTTTGTATTAGAAGTGCTCTTCATATATTGTGTAATATAACATTTGCACACTACGGCTACTTACTGCATATTAATAGTTTACTAGCACAGTGACAGGGCTTCCAAATGGTCCTCTTTTCCCGCCAAAATCCATTTTTAACGGTAAAGTCCGCTTTTGACAGCTTTTTAACATTTTGGTCTGTTTAGTCTGCTTTTACTTAAATCAGATTTTTCATTATGTTAAAAGATAGTGTGTGCTGATGTTTGTTATGCCTAAACACACGACTGCGGTGCACAGTGGTTCAAGGGCGGAAAAAATAGCCATTTTTAAGTTTTAAGATAAAAAATATGTCATGTCATAATTACTTACCCCTTTAGTTGTAACTTACTCCATAAGAGTTTTTCGGAAAAAAAAAATTCGTTATTTCAAAAAAGAGCCAAGATTGTTGATCAATTATGTTTTTGCTTTTTTCGGAGCTTCCCCTTATTTGATAAAAATGAAACAACGTTGTTTAAAAGCACAGAAAGGATAAAAAGTTTATAAAAACGCAGACATGTTTTGGAGGCAATAGCCTCCGTAACATGTCTGCGTTTTTATAAACTTTTTATCCTTTCTGTGCTTTTAAACGTTGTTTCATTTTTATCCAATTTACCTGCACAGAGCTATCGCTTTTCAATCTCCCCCTTATACTTCAGTTTTGATTCATATGTTCAATAAGTATAACTAAAATTAAATAAAAGTCCTTTCTGATTGGTTTATCACACTAATAGGATGCATATTTCATTGTAATTAAAAATTAAAAAAAACCATCAAAATTGAAATCTACCTGAAATTAAAAAACATTATTTGCCAAAAAATATAACGAAAAATATTGTTGAATATACTTTTATCGGCGGCTTCCGGTGGGCTAAAATTTACATATATGAATAGTTTAAACCTTCCTGTAAATGAACAAAAATATTTTAGCTGCGACCACCTGCGACTGTTGTCGTGGCAGGTATTTTAAGTTTTATTTTGCTGTTTAGAAACACCAACTGGGAAATAACTTGTCATTGTATGATGGAGGAAAATTGCTTTTTTAGCAAAGAGATTGGCTGTCAAATTTGACGTGTTCCAAAAAATATCTGTACCTTAAAACCAAACTAACGTAAGCACGTTCACTACTTTGCAGGAGTGCGTAAACAAGTTTGTTTATGTAATAAACGTTACGTAGTTGGGTACGTAGACTAAAAGTAATTTTAGAACTAAAGTACAACAACAAAACAGAATTTTACCAATCTATTGTATTCCATCAAAGCTAATAAAACTGGCAAGAAAGCGCAGACGATAATTTAAAAAAAATAAAAAATAAACTTACTATTCTTTTTGAATATTTAAAAAAAAAAACTTTTAATTTTTCATCAAATAACTACGGTTAGGAAACAGAAGTTATTTTATTAAGAGAGTTAACCTTCACTCTTTTTTTTTCATTGAGAATCTGATCAAATGATAGATTTCAATTTCAAAGCAAATGATAATTTGAATTGATGTCCGTTAAGTTATTGGATCAGTTTTGGCTACTATGCTTATGAAGTCAAAATTCATTCCAGCTATTATTATAAAGATTGCAAGCTCAGTTTAGTTAGTTTAAATTAAAATGGAAAAATTCGCCATTTCTTATAACAAATTAGTTGAAATGCTAATTTCAAATGATTGGGAAATTTCTGAATATCTAGGAATTATCATTAACAAATATCCTGGTACGTCTGGCGAATTTATGGAGCAAATTGAACTTAAACTATGTTAAACTTTTTTGCCTAGCTTTACTAGAAAATGGAAATTGCTATCCCATAATAACGAGCGATTTTTGAAACAGAATGAAAACTTGCTAAAAGGGACATTTTCAGTCAAACTGGAGTCACAAATGATACCCATGGACAACAAACCAGAACCTTCATCACATGCGTACTGTGAACCGGAACCTACATTACATACGTTTCTTTATTGGACGTAAAGAAAAACCTTTTGACCAGTGCTGCGAGAGAGCAAAACTAATCAAAATAAAGAAACTGTGTGAAACTTTTCCAGAAGAGTTAATTTCTTCAGCAGCTAGAAAAAGTCAGAATTCTTCGAAACCTGAAAGCTTACACCAGAAAAAGCTTTAAGTTTAATATTAGATGCCATTTTATCTAAACACCAGTACCAAATTATTAGAATAGCCACTTTGGAGCTAAGCTATGACATTTTTCCATCGTACCACAAAGTTTTAGAAAAGCAAAGAAAGAATGTTATCCTTCAGATTTTGAAATACTTGAATGTGGATCAAGTGTAAATTTACAGAAATTATTAGATCATACCGCTACAAGAATCTTTCAAACAAAAAGTTAAGGAGAATTGTCAACAATGGTACCAGAATTAACATTGTGTTCTAAATGAGGATGTGACGTTTCATCAGAGCCCAGTGAATATAAACAAACGTTTCAGGAAGATTGGATGCAAACATATTTTTGACATTGTTAGTTCCTCTTCATTTACATGAGAAAGGAAACATGTCCGAAGTGCATTGGAAGAACATTAGAACATCATCAACCAGTTACTGCAGACTTGTTAGATTCCAAATCTTGAAAGACACACCTGAAGTGACGAGAAATGAAATTTCTCGAATGGAAACGGACGTACAAAATCTTACTGAAACAGTGATCCACTTGAGAGGGAAAACATTTAATGTAGGTCATGAACTAATATTTACCATGATCGATGGAAAAGTTACTCAAACAGTATCTCAAACCCCATCAATGGCAGTTTGTTGCATTTGTCAAGCAAAACTGTCCGAGATGAACAACTTAGATGCTGTTCGATCTAAACCTGAAAATGCCCATCTTCTTAGTCTGAGAATGTCACCTTTGCATGCTCGAATTAAATTTATGGAGTGCATACTCCATATTGCATACAACAGTTCATTTAAACAATGGAGAACAAATGCTGACACAAGAAAAGAAAAAGAAGATACAAGACGAATTTTTCCGGAGAATTGGTTTGAAAGTGGACATAGTTAAATAGAGCGAATGGGTTCTACTAAAGACATTAATACATCACGAAGATTTTTTGTTGATCCAGAACAAACTTCTGATATTACTGGAGTAAATGAAGAGCTGATAAATCGGTTTTCAGTCATTCTGCAAGCAATAAATTCTGGTGTTCCAATCGATCCTGATAAGTTTGGAAGGTATTGTTGGACAATTGCAGAGCTTTACATACAACTGTATGGATAGTATTACATGCCGAATACAGTTCATAAAGTTTTAGTACATGGTGAAAAGATTATAACAGCTGCTTTATTACCCATTGGGATATTGACAGAAGAAGCGCAAGAAGTACGTAATAAAGCCTATCGTGTATACAGACAAAAACACTTCAGAAAATGTTCACATACACTAACTAATAAAGATGTTATGCACATTCTGTTGCCGACATCTGATCCTTACTTAAGCAGTGTTCGAACACTACCAAAAAAACCTGATCACGACTTAAATGACGAAGTAAAACCTTTATGGTTTTGACAATATGTAAATGATTGTTCCTTTTTAATAATTTTTATTTCTTTTTTATTAATAATAAAATAAGTAATATTGTTTTATGGGGCATTCCACAGTATTTTGGACGTTATGTAGAGTCCGTAACGTGACCTTTTTTCGCCATAACTTTTTAATTTACCGTTTGATTTGCAAATTATTTTAATTTGAGCTGGTGTGTTGGTAGGAAAAGATCAAAATAAAATAATATGCTAATCAAACAGTAAATTAAAAAGTTATGGCAAAAAAGGTCACATTACGGACTCTACATAAATGTTAAAAATACCTTGGAATGCCCCTTAAAGATATTATACACAAAACGTGTTTATCATTTTCTGAACATCATTCAATTTAATAAATTATCTTCAACTCTACCAAATATAAATTTGCTTAATAATTATTTCATAAACCGTGTACTACATTAATTGTATCAAAATCCGAAGTACAGATAATAAAAATTATGTGATTTTTCACTGAACTAATTTTTTTTAGTAACCTACAGTATGCAGAAATAAAATATTGATTATCCAGAAACTTGACTTGTATGAGCAAAGGAGCTTGAAAAAATTCGAAGCGACTAAGCGAATTTAATAAAATATACTTCTTACAAATTTCTGTCCCTTTCAACCACTTTTTCTTTACAAATTGTGATTTTGAGGCCTATTAATGTTCATTTCTTTGTTTTATTTTTCCAATTCTATTATCATACAACAATTTCCAACTTATATTATAAATTTTGCATAGACTTTTTTGAGAATATTCAAAGTTAATGGATTTTTTCCGCTTTTCTGCCGTTTTGAACCACTATGTGGCGCCTTGTTTCTATCCAATCTGACTTTCCCGTATTATTTCGCTTCAGATTGACATCATTACTCCTTGTTCAACTGCTGCAGCATGGAAATCTAGCAAATGGAGAGGCTTGAGGGAGGGGTTATGATGTCTTCGTACGCCCTTGAAAAGTGCTTAAAAAAAATCATTTTCAAGTGCTTGAAAACCTTGAAAAAAAAATGTGAAATTTTTTTTAAATGCTTGAAATCAGTAGAAAATCATTGATTTGCTCTTAAATGCTTTTCAAGAACAGTTCATCAGTGCAGTTTTCTGAACTTATGATCGATATACAGCATCGCGAAAAAAAAAGCTTCCTGTGTTTGCGAGTTCAATCTTTCTGCATCTTGTTAATATTTTGATATTTTTTACAATTAGAAGTTATGGTTAACATACATTACCTGAGATTAGCTTATTTTATGTTTAATTTCAATAGATAATAAAGTACTTTTTATATCTATTATATATAAACTTACTCGAACTTTGCCGAAAATTGCTTGTTGAGTTTGAGATTTCAATCTCTTTGCGTTTCGTAAATATTTTGCTATTTTGGGGCAGTCAAAAGTTATTTTGACATACGGCATCTTAGATTAGTTTATTTTATGTTTAATCTCAATAGATAATGAACTTTCTTATTTTTGGAACCGTGGCAACATTACACTTACTCCGACTTCGCGGAAAATTGCTTGTAGTGTTCTATATTTCAAACTTTTTGCATCTTGTAAATATTTTAAAACTTTGGGCAATCGAATGTTATTTTTACTTATGCTATCTTAGACGAGCATATTTTATGTTTAATTTTAGTAAATAATAAATAAATTTATTTTTGGTAAACATGCCAACAGTGAAAGTACTTCACGAAAATTTGATTTTCGTGTTCAAGATTTCAATCCTTTTGCATCTTGGAATTATTTTAATATTTTTGGAAACTGGAAACTATTTTGACATGTGCTATTTCAAATTATATTATTTAGTTTCTTTCTTAAAAAACTAAAAACTGAATTACTTTTGTATTTCTTTGTATCCTTATTTGTTATTGAAAATACTCATAATGAGTATTTTCAATTTGAAAATATAGCTCTGTGAATCCAAACTGCACATTAATTGACTACATTAAGTTATTCAGTAAATCAGGCTCAAATTTATGTTCTGCATATTTACCACTTAAGCAGCATTTGCATATTTTTGGATGTCGCGACTTCAATAAAACATTTTCTTTCTTAGTAATTTATTTTCAATAAGTTGGTGGCAGAACAATTAATGCCTACATGTGAAGAAATGATTTGGATACTTAGCATACTAATACGGGATTTAACATACCTCTTTTATTTTTGAACTTAGGCAGCAGCGTAGCCAGAAATCACCTCCCGGGCTGGGTATTGGGTCAGAAACTCTCATATGTATATAAACTACCATAGTTGGGTTGGAAATATCTGTTAAAAACAAGGGCTCCGGGGGGGGGAGGGGGGGGTTCCTTCACGGCCTCTAAACTATATCTTCTCATCTTGCAGTACCTTGTATCAAAATGAATTCTGTTTAAACTGGTTACGTGAAAAATTTTGTAAATGACTATATGCTAAGTTGTTTACTGTAAAAAAACTGTACCTGAAAGGTCTTAACCAGGTATGCACTGATTCATAGTTCACTTAGCTGATTATTTATAATCAGCCAGTTTTCACCTGTTAATTAGTAGAAAATTTATTTTTCAGTTAAAATTACTCTGTAAGATCGTAAGTTACATGCTTCCTTGTCAATCCCCCCCACCATCCAAATGTTTGTAAATAATTAATTCAATGGATAGAAAGTTCATTTGTACAGAAGGTGATAAGGAATTGTATCATTAAAAATCATTACTATGATTAATTAACGAATTATCTTCACGGATTTAGCAGTATGTAGCTAATTTACTTTTTGGTACTTCTCTGGGTTTAACTATGAGTGGTCCTTCCAAGGTCCTCTTTTTAATCCTAACTGGTCCTCTTTAGTCTCCCCCTGCAGTAACCACCATTTATAAAGTCACTGAATTATAAAACCAGCCACTTTTTAATATCAAATCTGGAAAAGCAGAATCATTGCAATTTCAAAATGTATTAAAACCGTCCTTTAATAAAAATTACTATCACCATTTCATGAAATCAAGCTTTAGGACAGCATGCGAAAAAAATTGATTAAGACAATTAAAAATGTGTTAAAAATTGCAACAAACAATAATAAAGTTATGTCACACCAAGAAGTGGAGGAATTTGTCTTGGTAGATGAATAAATCGCAGTATCAAATTCTCCCTCAATAGAGTATAACACTTGATATTATACAATGCACACTGTAGCGCAAGGAGGAGAATGTAATGTTCAAAGTTAAAAAATTTTTTTATAAACTTTCTAATGATATTGTTCGAGGTTAGTACACAAGAGAATAACTCACCGCGAGAGGGAGCCAATGTCGGCGCATGCTCCACAGTAACTATGTTCAGTCTAAGTTTTGATCTCATCATGTAAACATGTTGTAAATACTTAAAGTTGTAAATATTGTGGTTTAAATTTGTTCAATTATTGTGCCTACACCTTGCATGTACGGTGACAGATATTGAATTTTTACTCTCAAATTACGTTAATCAAAGAACAATATGCCAATATTTTAAAACACTTGTGCAAATAATAATAATAATAATAAAAAAAACCTTCATGTTTAGTTTTGTATCCACTTCAAGTTAAAAAAAATGAAGTAATTCATTTTTAATAATTAATCAAGTCCGTCGCTTTCTAAAACCATGTCCTTAGAGAAACAAATGATTTTAATAAGCAGCAGACAATCTATTATTAAAGTAGTCAAGGAATATAATTTAATTTTTTTAAACTTCAATTAGAAGATCATTAGTAATTTTGTTTCATCTAGAAAATAAATAAGAATGTGTTTACATAAAAATGTGACATGAAATGCACTTACCTTTAGTAATTCTACTTTTTCCGAGTTATATGTTTATAAATAAAAGCAAATTTCTTAATTTGCTGCATTTTAATTTGTATAGGAACTATTTAAAGTTCTGAATTGATTGTTTTAATTTGTTAACATTTTTTTGTTTTTTTGTAGCTATCTTTTCCATTACGTATATGAAGATGAAATTGTTTATTTATGCATTACTGATGATGTAAGTTTATTTTTGTTTTCATGATGTAATTATTCAATTTCACTAAATTGCAAGTAATTTTATGCGTGAAATATCTAAAAGTGTAATTGTTTTTATTGTCTGTTTGATAAAATAAATAGCTAATGCACCAAGGGTCTGGCCAGAGGATATTTGGGTCCGTTAACGGATCCATCACAAAAATCCGATCAACCAAAATCGAACTCTTCACAAAATTCTGATAAACAAGAACGGATCTTTCACAAATTGTTTATTGAGAGAGCAAATCTGAAAGCAAAATAATGCATATTAAAGCGATATTTTTTGGAACCTTTTTTAAAGTCAAATTAGAGGGATCAGCTTATACAAAATCTGCTAATTTTGCAAAGAAAAAAAATTGGCACTCTTGTGATGCTCCTGCAAGCAATAAATAATTGTTACTGCCAAAAAAATACAATGCTTGTCATTTGTTTCTTGGAAAGAAATTAACAGCTGAAAATAAGTTTGGTTTTAAATAATTTTGTTTGTTTGTTTTATCACAGCTAATTAGCAGCAGTGTTGTTGTAAACGAAATGAACTTTAGAACTGCAAAGAGATAGTAAGTATGGGGAAAAAATATGATTGCTTCAGATAGGGTTACCAACTTCAAAATTATCGCCATTTAGCATTTGGCACCATTTAGCATCTGGCGTTAAACCTTTATAATGACTTGATTAGAAAATATTCTCACCAGTTTACCAGGTACTATGTTTAACTGTTATTTTGAGAGAAAATTATTTGGGTTTGATTTTTTGATGCTAACAAAGATGATACTTTAAATAAGCTCTTTTACTTGCCATTTTTTTTCTGTAAATGTCTACATTTTGAAAAATGCAATCTTTTAACATCCAGTATGAGAATCATATTTTGTTCTTTTTTCAAGCTAACTTCGCTTAATTAGGATGCAAATAAATGAAAAGTCTCTATTTTTGTTAGAACTCTCATTTCAAGTTTTTAAAGCAAAATTCCATTTTCTTTTATGAGTCAAAAATTAAAATGATGAATCGATGGCTTATCTTTTTTTTTTTTTTTTGCTTCAACTGTGTCCACAGATATTAATGATATGTTTATCATAGGACTCTAAAATGCAATTTTAAAATAATTATCAAAAATATTTCTTTTACAAGCCTTTTTTATACTTTTGATGCCTTCACTTAGAGAATTGCGATCTTTTTGCATCTGCAATGGGAATCCGATTTTTTTAATTTTTGATGTTTAGTACACTTTGTTAAGAGGTAAACAAACAAAATCTCTTTTTATTTTTGTTAAAATCACGGAATTAATAAGTTTTAAACGAAATTCTGTGCTTTTTAAGAGTGTCTTGGGTCAAAAAGTTAAATGCCAAGCCCCCTTGTCTGATTTTTTTTTTTTTACAATTATTTTAAATGCTGTATAGAAATATTTCTAGTATAATTTAACATAATGTAGAATGATAGATAAATATTGCTACTTGAGAGAGCGAGATTCTCAACATAGAAGAGGAAAACACTCAACTTTAAGTTTAAATTATTCAGATTGTCCCCTCTCTAAATTCTAAAATTTTGTTTTGACAAAAACAAAACTTTTTTTCTTTCTTTTTGAATTTTTACAAAATTAATTCACTTTCCACAAAATTAATTCATTTTTCTCAAAATTATTTGATTTTTCATAAAAACCGGGCCCTGTGAAAAATCCTGGACAAACCCCTGTGCACAGTAAGCTTTAAATACTCTTGGTGAAATCTTTAAATAGAGTTGAATATGCATTACCAAGGTAAATGCACCAGTATTGGCCACTGCTTCAGTAGTGGCCACTTTAAGGTTGATATTTGAAAAACAAGGATTCCAGGTCTCCCAGAGGATTCAAACGTGCAGGAGGTAAAGCTCAGGCTATAGTTTAGTGGGCAGTTCAAAGAGGAGTAGGTAGAGCATCATGGAAAATTGTTATCAACTATTTAATACGGTTGTCTGGATTGTTGATGTTTTTTCAGCTGTCTTCTAACGCTTCTCCGTAACGAGGTATATAAACATTGTGTTGTATTATGAATAGAACAATGCTAAAAAATAATATTTTTGCAGCTGTAACCGTGTGATGAAATATGAAAGATCATGTTTGCAACGTTTTCAACTCGAAATAGTTGCTTTCTTGGCTGGCAATTTACCTGACCACTATTGGTACCAAAAAGTTGGGAAATTCAAAAGTGACCACTGAGTGGCCACTACTGAATCAGAAAGGTTTTTCATAAATCAACTCAATTTTCCTTTTAATAGGTTGTAATCTCTTTACATAAAAACCTGCCTCATTTCTGATGTAATATTATTGTGTGATCTAGTAGTGACCACCCGGTGGCCACTTCTAAACAGTAATACGGCCACTACTGACTGATGTACATTATATAATGGCCACTGATGGATCAAATTTGAGGTTTGAAAAAAATTGAACAAATTGATATTCTGGCATTTTTTAAAAAGGGACGATTAAGGAAGAGAAGGACTATAATATGCTCATTGAGGGTTTTTTTTTTATAATTATGGTAATTGTGATATTGTAGGCCCACAGTTCAAAAAAGCCACAAAATATGCTTTACTATGGCGACTGCTAGTGCGTTTACCTCTTGTATGGACAGGCCATCCCCTAGGCCCTGGCCTAAGGGCGAATATCATGGGGGGATGGGAAGAAATTATTAAATAGCTTGTTGGTAAATAAAAAATAGGAATTTGGCACACTACTACAGATGGAGGAGAAAAATTCTACTAGAACCGATTGCAACCTGCCTGCTGAGCAGGTAAAAAATGAAGGGGAAAGGGCATAATGATTGATCGAAGTAATCCCTTTTCTAATCAAAGGAGATAATTGTTAATTTCTTAGTTTTAAGCAATCATTTCTTGAAAATACAGATTTTCTTAAGGTAAAACACTTATTAGAAGTAAATCACACGCAGTAAAATTAGTAAAAGCCAAGATATATAAAATTTCCAACTACAAAACTTGTTAATGGAACAATTTTTCTCTTGGAAGTCTGTAAATCATGTTAGTAAGTATGTGTTTTGCAATTAATAATCTATTGATTCATATTTATTTATGACTACTAATACTCAGGGAGGCCCAAAATTCAAATTTTTGGAAAGGGGAAAATTATCAGTTTACCGAATAAAAATATGAGCATTGTGCTACTAGTAGTTTTCTAAAATATCTGTGACTAGCAATAATTCAGTAGTTTCTAAAATCATGTTTACAATAATTAACATAAATGATCAGAATAAAATAAAATATTAAATTTGAGTACTTAAAAATTAATTTACCAGATAATACCAAATATTTAACCGCCAAAGTTTTAGGATAGGTTATAAACATTGTAAAATTTCCGAATTTGTGAAATATGTAACATTTAAGGACTTTTTAAAAATTTTACCTTAGAAAATTCCCTGATTTTTGTATTTTATCGATGTTCAAAACGTCTGTAATTAATTTTTCAGACCAATTTTATTTTCTAAAATCTTCATTAACTTAAGACACAGCTGAGAATTAACAATAAATTTTATGAGTCTCTTGAATCAACACGGGTGACTTAAAATTTTGCATTGAATGCGATCAGCAAAATTAGAAGTCTAAAAGTCCTGAACTACACAATAAGACATTAAAGGAGGGTTAAAATAATGATAAATACATAATTTAAAATGTCCAAAAAGTAAAATCACATAGAAAAGAAAAACGAGCGAGTATTAAAGAGGATGCTGTCGGATTTAGAAATGTGTGAAAAATTGTGAGTAACACGTAATAGCGTAAAAAATGGCCAACATATGTAAGTTTAATCTAATGTGTAGAATTCGATAAATATGCATGTTCTTGAACTCAAAATCAATGACCAATTTTTAATTTCCATGATTTTTGAGCATTTTTTGCCGAAAATCATAACTTTCTGTGACCATTTTTGATCATAGTCAAAATCCATGACTTTCTAAGGGCACGGACACTCTGCCATTAGTAGTATTGAAAACATCCTACCAATTTCCTATATCCGTTGCTGTACCTTGGTAAGTTGTAGGATACAAATTGTCCTAGAGTTACATTGAATAGTGTTTACCTTACTATTGTATTATGAACTAGCGGTACCTTCACGGCTTTGCCCGTAGTAGAAAAATCAAAAGGTCTTTTGGTTCGCCTATTTATTTACAAATAATGTATGGTGAATTTCTCTCCAATTGGCTTGTCCATGTTATGGTTCCACGTTATGATAAGTTGGTAATTTACTCGTCCATCTGATGATAACTTTGCTCGGGAAAATGTTCTTAAAATTCAAATAGAAAAAGATCAAAATCTAATTTTCGAAAAATCGCTTCGAGGTTTTAGCTTTATTAGTAGTAAAGAAGATAAAGATAAAGAAGATTATGTGTGAAAAAAGGCTTAAAATTTTAATAGAAAGTGAATAAAATCGAATTTTCGAAAAATTGCTTCGAGGTGCACACCCCCATGCTTCAAACTAACTTTGTGCCAAATTTCATGAAAATTGGCCGAACGGTCTAGGCGCTATGCGCATCACAGAGATCCAGGCAGACAGAGATCCAGATATCCAGACAGAGAGACTTTCAGCTTTATTATTAGTAAAGATGATTTCGTAGTGATAATAATTATTCAGCTCATACTTACCAAAGTTCATATGTACAATACTCATATAAGTACAGTCATTTTCTCTTACTTTATTTTTTACATTAGCGTACAAAAAATACAAATACAAATTTTCTATTAATTTTTTTTTTTATTTTATCGTAAGTACGTATGTACTTTGAAGAAAGAAATGTACAATAAAAATGTGATTAATATATTGGTACTTAATGTAACATATTGAATCAATTTTATCCATCAGTTATTTGAATTTAAAGAGAATAATGTAAATTCTAAGGAAAGAACGTTAGATGGCCACTACTGACTCATGCATGTGGCCACTACTGAAAATCTCAGATTTTGGACTGGCCACTATTGGATCAAATTTGAAGTTTAGGAAAAAATGGATGAAAAATTGAAATTCTGGCATTTTTAGAAAATGGGACAATTTAGGAATAGTTGTGCTATAATACACTTATAGATTTTTTAAATTGGAATTAATATTGTACACCCACAGTTTAAAAAAGACACAAAATATGCTTAACTGTGGCCACTACTAGTGCATTATCTTATATTATGAAATTTTAATGATGGTGTTGCAGCGGCCAACAAAATTGTTGTAACTTTAGAATTCTAAAAAATCAAAAAGAACTTTGTAATTGACATTTAAAATTTCAAGCAAAGACTAAATAAAGCTAATGCTATAGGTTGCAATAGATTAAAATAAGACTAGTGTTGCAATTTTTTTGCACAATATTTTTGCATTTCATTTAAACAAACAAATTTGAAACTAAAGTAGGTGATCAATGGTAGGGGATACTTTGATATTTGAGATTTTGGAACAATGGCCAAGCTTTGGTGAAATATTGCTTCACTCTGGCAACATTTTAGCAGCACAAAAAAATTCATTGTTTACAATGTATTGTTAATATTATACTATTCAACCTGCTTCCGATCGACTGTGATGATGTGATTAACAAGTGCAGCGAACTGGGAATGTGAAACATTCCAAAAAGAGCTGCTTGTGATTCCCTGGCATTGATGAGTGTTAGTGTGCATTGAACAGTAGCCATCAATTTATTTATATATTATAATGTAACTATATGTTTAAATGTTGATTTAAGGCCTTTAACTTTATGACAGTTTTGTAAATTATGTGGAGGATTGTATTCATTATTATTATTACTTATTTTTAGGAATTTGACAGATCCATTGCATTTTGCTTCTTGAATGACATCAAAAGAAGGTAAGTGTTACACATTACCTTCTTACTTGATCTATCTTTTTAAAACTTTTGTATGTGTATTCTTATTCATCGAATTAAACTTTTTTTATAAACATTTCAATAGTTCTATAAACTCGTAAAAAGAGCTTGATTGTTAACATTTGAATTGAATTGTAACAAAATTCAAAATACCACAGCAATCTAACCCTTAAACAACCTGACTTTTCAGTTGGTCTTTAGAGTTTTTCATATCCACAGGGCTCCTAACTGGTTCCTTTTTAAATTTTAGTTTCAAGTCCATAAAAGTTTGTACTTTCGAAATCTGGTCACTTTTTACTTCCTTTTACTTAGTTAATGAAATATTGTAATCATGGGGAAAAAATTCTCTCAAATTTTGTCTATATTTTTGTTGCTTGGAAATCGCCCGTCAGGATATGAAGTGTGAAATTGCTTCTTCATTTGAACGAAGCAATTGCCTGTTTAATGATATTTTTATAGTTGAAATTTTATCCCTAACTTCAGTGGATTAACCCTAAACTCTAGTAGACAGCGTTTATTGTTGACCACTTTTCCGTTTCTTCATTCCCCTGAAATGAGTCTTACCAGCAAAGCATTTAAGTTACCGGATCTAGTTCAGCCTTGTCACAATGAAGCCTTTCCCTGCATTTTAAACACTTTACCAAAACATATTATCAAAATATCATGCCGTGGCGCAAGTCTCATTCTTGATGACGTCAGGGTTACTCGATCATTGACCATTATATATATCTGGATAACTTAGCCCCGGATGAAAGTTGAGTTTTTTTTCCCGGCCTATCCGCATGTGCATATGTATCTAAGAAAGTATGGGCAATCGAAATTATCATTTCCACAAGATAATTATCACAAGTTTTCTTTGGACCTCTGTATGTGCATGAGTACAAGCTTCAATTCTTTTGAGTTATTTAAAAAAAAACATTCATTGTTTAGTAGACATAGATGGAAGTAGTGTGGGGCCCACACTAGATTTTTTCATTAAATTTCAATTTCACTTTAAACTTTTTCCTTAACCTCTTTTATCCCTTTGTATTTTTTTCATGACTGTTTGAGGACTGCAATTATCAGGGATTGGCGACAAATGTGCATGAACAAACATTGCTGTCACTTGCTTGGCACTATAAGTTTCAAGACTAACTGACAGTTAAGCTGCATTTTATCGTCACCTCAGAGCAACAGTAACATAAGTTATCTTGCTGTTGCTCTGAGGTGACGATATGTAAAACAAAACATAAAACATTTTTTGTAAAACAAAAGTATATACCGTCACCTCATTTCAACAGTAGGATAGCTTAGTGTTATTCCTGGGATTAGATGTCCTACTGTTGCTCTGAGGTGACGATATGTAATGTTTTGCTTTAGCTTTTCTTCTTTGTTTTTGACTTCATCAAGTAATTGTTTTTGACTTCATCAAGTAATGTTCCTACCTTTTTACAGATTTCAGAATTGCTATGGGTCTCGAGCTTTAACAGCATTACCATATGCAATGAACAGTGAATTTTCAAGGGTACTGGCATCCCAAATGGTAAATGAAGTGAACTTAATTTAAGTTAAATTACATTGTGATACTTTCTCTCTGTAAAAAACTATTTTTTCTTTTATTTAGAAACATTATTCGGACAACCCTGATGTTAATAAAATAGCAAGAGCTCAAGGAGCATTAGATGAGTTAAAAGAAGTCATGGTACAAAACATAGGTTGGTATCATGTTTAAAAAAAAAAGCCAAAAAAAAAAAAGCCTGAAAGTGCCTACAGTAACCTAATAGCATTCAAAGTTCATTATTATTTTATGTTACATGAATCTCAAACTGAAATTTCAACAAATTCCAATGATTTCAACTTATTTTTTTTTCCATAATGGCAACACATTTCAATTAAATTAATCAAGAGATTAATAAGAAATATAAAGCTTGTTTTTAGAAATATGGTATTATTTGAAAACAATAAATTTGAATTTAAAAACAGTTACAGGATTGTTTTTAATTATGTTTTTTCTTTTATTCAGTAAAAAATATCTTTATTCAATATGGTATACAACTAAGCATGTAGAAAAGGTTTTTTTAATCTAATTAAATTTCTCCTATGTATATTTTTTTCTAAAGAGCTTTAAAATAATAAAAAAGTATAAGCTTTAAATCATTTTACTTTTACAGATTAAAATAAAAATTTAGATGTTGAGAGATTTTTTCTTTGAGTAATTGCTGAAATATATAACATGTTATGTTCCTTAAGACTTAACTCATGGCAAATGAAATACTTTAGTGTCTATAAAGAGATAAATAATAAATTGTGCAATTATTTTCCATCTGAAATCAATGGTTCAATAAATATTTCCTCTGATAGAAAAAAATCAGTTACTTTTAGATTAGCAAATTAAGTTGAGTAGCAATGTAAAATAATGTAGTACTCAACTAAGAATTATTTTTAAAGGATAAAATATATAGCCTTGTCTTTATGTCTATGTTTCATATAAATATTAGAAAAATGTAACTGGTAAAAAATATTTTTTCCCCTCCATATGTATTTAAATATTTTTTGCAAACAAATTTAAGTTATCTTCATGAATTTTTTATAGAAATAATTCCCTTTCAAATAATTAATATTTCTATTACAGATTCTGTAACTAACAGAGGTGAAAAGCTAGAACTTTTGGTGGACAAAACAAACAATCTTAATTCAGCTGTATGTATTAATTTATTTATAACCTGCAACACATTACTTAATTACATTTTACCAAATTAAAATATTGTTGTTGATCAAACCAACGGTGTATAATTTTGTAATATTTGAAAATGAATATATATGTTCAGGGTGCTCGGTAAAAATGAATCAAAAATACAAAATTTAACTTTTTACACAGGTCCTAGGTGGAACCGCCACAAATCTTAAAGAAAAAGGGAAAAAATCTTGTGGGCCTGGTCCTCGCAAAACAAGCGATTTGTTAAGCGATAGAACTGCACGTTTCATTGAGCGGCGTTTTAAACAAGTTTTGTTGTTCTATGAATAATTTTTTCAGTTAAATAACTAGCAATTGTTGTTCTTGTAAACTTTATGTTCCTAGAATTAAATAAAAACTTTGACGTGTTATTTTGAGTAGAAAACCTGCATTTTTCAGTCCACTTTAACATTTCTAGTTTCCACTGCTGAATTGTACTTGTTTTATTCTGTCATTTATCTATATTGTAACCTTGTCCGTTTGTTGTTCTATTGATGTTTGTATTTAACTTGCTAATTTGTTTGGCTGCTTTGCGCATCTTTGGGCTTGTGGTTTATGGTATTCTAATTTTTTCCTCTTTAATACAATTTCAATATATATATAAATATATATCTAAGAATTATTCTCTGAAATTAGTGTTGAAGCAGCTTTGTTTTAATTCATAATAAATATATGTTTTTGCTCAACAAAAGGCTATAGCTCTGTCTT
The DNA here is from genome assembly GCF_026930045.1 of Uloborus diversus. Taxonomy (NCBI): domain Eukaryota; kingdom Metazoa; phylum Arthropoda; class Arachnida; order Araneae; family Uloboridae; genus Uloborus; species Uloborus diversus. Next base: position 54,278,641 of record NC_072736.1, read on the forward strand.
TTTTTGTTTTTAGTCAGTATCATTTCGAAAAACAAGTAAAAACTTAGCTCGCTCAATGTGCCTGAAGAATGTCAAGATAACTGTGATTACTATATTTGTTTTGCTGGTAAGTAGATTTAAAAATTTTGAGTAGCACAGGTCTTGAAAAAATAAAATATATTTTGCAATCAAATTGTGCAGTATTTTGGTCTGGCAGTGCAAGCTTTGTAGTGAACTGGCTGCAATATAATAATTGCGCAAGATTTAGAATCTCAGGCTTATCAAATCTCCAAAAATAATCCAATGGGAAAGAGGCTGTATAGTGGCACGACTGTGCTTGTCTTTTAATGTTCTTAAAATGCAGTAAACTCCCGATTATCTGCAGAATAGGGGGGCATGGCAACCACGGATAAGCGAAAACTGCATAATTCGAATAATAATCGGTAAAAAACGATACTGCTGTATACAATAGCTTAAAATATGAATAACACTCATACGTAAATTTAAATTATAGCTAAAATCATTGCTACATTCTATCTCTTAATATTGAATGTAAAAAATATACATATGTAAAAGCTAAAAATAAACAATCACAAGTTTTAAAAACATCTCATAACCGTTAAAATTCTGAAAAGACCAGCGGATAATCCGACCACCGATAATCGAGAGTTTACTGTAAGTCATGACCAAAAAATCTTATCTGAACCTGATTGATGACATCTAGCACTATATTAGAAAAACGAGCTGATGTGTGCCTCACATGACTTTCTTTTACTCCAATTTAATGTCATTTTCCCATTACTGGCAATTTTAATGTGATTCAATAGTTTACTCTCTAAATATCACCAACAGTGGCCAAATTGAAACAGAATATAAAAACATAAAAATTAACATTGATTTCGCCCCAAAAGACCCCTTTAGAAACACCCGAATGTAACCAAAGGAGGAGGTGCACAACTAGACCCCACTAGGAGTCTACGTACCCAATTTCAACTTTCTAGGACATGCCGTTCTCGAGTTATGCGACATACATAAGTCACAAGAAAACTCGTTGTAACTAATTTGGGAATCGTCAAAATGGATATTTCGCGTGTCTATACTTTCTTAGGCACTTATCCACTTGTGGTCGAGTCGGAAAAAAAACTCAACATTCATTCAGGGGTGAGCAAAATGGAAGTTAAGGTCGATTTTTGAGTGAAAATTTTTTAGAGAATACAATACTTCCTTTTTTGTAAAAGGAAGTAATAATAGCTCAAGCAATGGCTGTTGTGGCATGTTTGAGTTGCAGGATGTTGCAAAAAAATAGATAAAATAAAATAATTAATCAAAAATGAGTTTTTGTTTGAAATCAAAAAGTTATGTTAACATTCATTTTATTTATTATTTGATGTTGCAGAAAAGAGAGCTGACACATTTGTTTTCTTTACAGATTGTCTTGTATATAATTATATCAGCTTCATGTGGCGGATTAGGCTGGTCAAACTGTGTATGAAGATGCTGTTGGCAAAAGTTTAAAATACCATTTCTACAATAATTAACTTCACAGAAATATTGATGATGCAGTTTTAAACTTATCCATATATGTGCTGTATATGCTTATAAAGTGATATCTGCTATTCTTTTCTTTTTAATCAAAATTATTGTTTATGAAGTTTTTAAATCTTTTGTTATGGAACTAAATAATCACTTTTCCTGTTTGATGAACGATTTTTCATAATAATGTCATTTGTTGCAATTTATATTCGACACATAATGTAGACCAATGTCTAATTTCTAAGATACAGATGTGGTCTAAAAATAAACCTTTTATAAATTGTCCATGTCATGCTGCCTTAGCATTTACTACCGAACATAATTGATAGGAGTAGGGCACCATATAAAAATTTCTTTCATAACTTTTATAGACAAACAGCATAAATTATGATTATTAACATAATCTAAAATACTTTTATTGTTGTGACACATCTGTAACAGTTTAAAAAATTACTGTACCACAATGAGTGAGAACACCTTTATATATAGTACCTATAGCAATTGTCACAATCTGAATTTTTTTTCTTATAAATATTTGTTCTGTGCCATGAATGAAAAATTTCATTATTGTAACTTACAAAATATGTTAGTTGATTTAGAAAATTTTATTAAATTGCTGTACCATTATAACTAAGCATTGACTGTGTAATACATATAATCTATGTGCAACTAGTTTAAAATAACTAAATTGCTTTACAAAGTTGTTGCTACTTACACATTTAGTTTGTTGCATTAAGAAGTTCATATTTAAGAATTATATTTTGTATTTCAATAAAGTTTTATAGAATAATGTTTCTTCAGTAATATTTTGAAGTGTATGTAATGTGTGTATAGTTTATGTAATGTAAATAATGTTTTATATTCATATAAATAAAGTTCAGTTTTTAAAAAAATACTAGTGCATGAGAGAAAAATTTCCACTTGAATTGAAAATGACATGACATTCATTATTTAATTATTTGTGCAGTCTCATAGCATACTTCCATGCTGTTTTGTATAATTATTCACCATTCAAGGTTTTAACCAGAATGTTAATTTTTACGTTACAACAATAAAAATAATATTTTGGGTAGTTACTTAGAAATCAAAAGTTTTAATAACTAGACTTTTAACAGCAGTTTTAATGAATAGACAAGTGCTCTTTTTTCATTATTTTTTTATATTTATAAAAAAAAAGTTCAATTTTGTACATTTAATTTTTCCCCCCAAGTTCAAAACTTGGAACACATTCAACAAACATTATGAAGTATTTATCACCTTTTCTTATACAAACAGGGCTTCAAAGCAATGTTTGGGGCTTTTGATTTCTTCATTTTCTTTTTAACTTTAATAAAATCCAAGAATACAAACATTTTACTACAAGTGTTCTAAAAGGAAAATTTTAATACAATTATAAGTGATCACACATGAACATGAAAAAATATTAATGATATTATTAGTAAGCTTTTTAACAATGAGAAAAATTAGTGTTTGGAACAACTTAGTTTCTCTTTTGTTCTCAGAATCAAATACAGGCATCCCTCGTATAACACAATACGAAACTTGAATTCAATACTTCATGCTTTTGATATAACTCGAATGTTATATTTATAAAAGATGAAATTTTATTTTTGTTTAATACATTCTGCTAATGGTTGATAACTCTAACAAGTTATCTTAAGTCTGCTTTTTGTTTTTGTGAAACTTGGTTTCAATATAACACGTTACACATCCCTTGATTTACATTATTTCTAAGTCTCATATAGCACGGTTTTGATATAACAGAATACATCTTATATATATATATATATATATATATAACCTGATTTTTCTCATGCACATACAAAATTAGTATTAAAAATAAGTAAAAATGTTATTTTAAAAAAAGTTTCGTATAACATGGTTTCAGTACCACACGGAACAAATAAACCGTGTTCTCCGAGGGACACCTGTACTTGCTAAACAAAAGTACTGAACAATTAAAAATATATTAAACTTGTAAAGTATTGACATTATATTACTAATTTCCACCAAAAGACATAACATATTATTTGCAAATTTTCTAAAGGTAAAATTAAAATACATTAGTTTGGTTTGAAGTTGATCTAGAAGTTATATTATTACGGTCACTAAATAGATTTAGCAGGTAATTTTTAGCCAGTAAATTAACCAAATTTCAAAAGATGTAGTCAAATTTTGTAAGTCAAGTGTTAATTTTAACAAATTTGAATTAATAGTTTTCGTATAATAATTTTCATATTTTGTTTCCTGTTGAAATTTCAGAAAATTTTCCCTTCAGCAATCCTTTAGCCTAATAGTTTTTTTTTCAAACTAACTTTACGATTTTATGGTATTTGGCGAGGTGGCTAATGCTAAGCACGAGCCCTCTTTTTATATAATTGCACACATCAAATTGTATGCATTATAACAAGTGGTTGTATGATTTCTCAAATAAAGTTCTTGATTTTCAGAGAAATGCAAAATTTCTTATAATGCACACACTATTATTAGAATCGAAAAAAACTCCCAGATTTGCATGTTCCTGTAATTTTTTTACCTTGTAATTATATTTGCACTAAAACTAATTGAAGTTTAATAAAATAATTTCATTATTTCAATTTTAAGTATCAGTTTTTATAGTTGCTATAGGCAAATTCAATTTCATTTAGCTCAGTAAGCAAAAGATGTTTAAATGACTGAATCACTGACATTTTTTGGAGAAATTATACTCTGAATGTTAAAGAAAGTATCAATCCCTTTTCTTTTCTTCCTTTTTATTAATTTACTAAAATTTTCATGATTTAAGTCAATTCAGTAACTAAAACAAAGCAAACATGCAAATAATTTATAACATTACAAACCTACATTTTTTTTCTGATTAAGAATCGATAAGTAAAAGAAAATTAACTTAAGAGTAAGAAAGTACAAATCAATACCTCTTTTTTTAACATGAAGCCAAAGAGTTCTACGCATTTCACAAAATGTGCTTTGTCTTCAATTCGACTTTCAACTTCAGCAATTTTCAAAATTCCCCTTTAAAGCAAAATTTCAACATAAAATCACAAAAATATTAAAGACAGTATTCTCAAAAATAAACTCACATATAAAATTAAAATAAATAAATAATAAAAATTGATCAATAAAATAACTAAAATAAACACTCTTGAGTACTTTTTCTTCATATTTACTACAATACAGAATGTAAAGCAAAGTTGGTTTTGCTTTAAAACTAAATGTCGTCTGTAAGGGAAAAGTTTTTCCTTTCAATGGCAAGTCAGAAAAATCCTGGATACATTAAATCTGTGAATCACAGGTGAATGAAATGTAATCCCCTGAACATATTAACAGAAATCTTAGTTCCTTTTGCCAAAGAACACTTTTGTTACACTTCTGGAATCAAAAAAATTGCAATGGTGGTGTTTAGACACCACCATTGCAAGAACTGAAAGATTCATAATAAAACACTCCGAAATTTTTGTTATAGACCTGTCTCACGTTTCAAAAGGTGCACACATCGAGCAAAAACAAACCTTTCAGTTTATCTTTATTTCGATGTATCATTTATCGAGCTAATGGTAATAGTTAATGAAATATAAATTTTTAAAACCAGGATATTCTTTTATGCTAACCCTGTATTTTAGTTAAACAAAATATGCATTAAAAAAGTATTGTTTCTTCAGGTAATACAAATATTGATTCAACAGAAAAATGCTCATCAACAAGTTTCATTGCACAATTATAAGTTACACAACTATACCAATATTCAGTTATTCTACTTACTGAAGTTTTAATATTCTATGAGCTTCACAAAGAAAGTCCTTCAAATTTGTTCCCATAAGTGACAAACAAAATACAGCGACATCAACACTTTCATCAGCCAAAGGAGTCTGTAAAAAATATTCATAATTCTTGTTTAAATTTTTTCCTGCCGCTTTAGATTGTGACATTAGCACGTCCAAAAGTTAAAATGCCTCCACATAATGGAACAATAAGCCTTTGCAAACTATTAATACATTTGGTTAGTTCACCAACCAGAACTACTGTTAGGGAAAACCTAACCTGGCAGCATTGGGAAGACTACTCGGATCCTAATCGCAACATTATGATGCTGCCAGGTTAGGTTTGTCCCAACTGTAGTTCTTAAACATCAATAAAATCTAAGTATGATTGAAAAGAAAACCAAGAGAAATGAATTTTTTGAATAAACTTTCCTTAGGAGTGTCGAAGTGAACCAAACACAAAGAAAAATGTTTTTACATAATTTTTTTTGATAATGGAAAAATAGAGACTGAAAAAAGTACAACCCGAGAGATGCTCCAATGAGAGGCTACTGTGATCTCCCAAAAAATTCTTATTCGGCACATTATGTCTGCATATTCAGTAAAATGGAAAAAACTAGTGGAGGATTGCGTTTTTAATATATCTTCTCATTAGATGTAGGTAGCTATGTGTGCATCATCATTCTGTAAAATTTGAAGATTCATTTTGAAAATTGAGAGAGTTTGTTGTCCTACCGAAAATTGAGATTCGAGGCACACCTGAACAAATACATAAATTCGAAACATTAAACAGAGAAAAAGTAGACATTTAACCGAGAAAATATTTCATTAAATTTATTTTTTACGTTGGTTATTTTTTATACAATTATCTCGTACAAATGATTTTTTTAAAAATCCAGCTTTAAAAAAGAGCAAGGAAAGTGCTAACATTAAAAAAATCAACAAAGTAACAGTATCAAAAAAAAAAAAACTTTTTTTAAAAAATAAAGTGCAAATTGAAAATGTCAATTCCTTACATGAGAAATATCACAGGCAATGATATTTTTATTCAATGCTATGATGTCAAAAGAATGCACAGTTCTATCAGGAAAATTCTGGGAAATTTTTGCATCACCACAGCCTAAATCAGCAATTATTGTGTTAGGACTTCTGAAAAAGAAAAGTATCTTTTTAAGGATTAAATCTTTGCATTTTAAATTTTCAATGCAATAAGTTTTGAAAGTTAGTCCTGGAATGTACATTTTAAATTAATTTTACAGTGAAACCTTGTTAAAACTTAATTTTTACCACATTATAAAAAAAAACTTATCTGTTAAAATAGTTGGTAACGTTCTAATGGTGCCAGTGAAACCTCGTTACAACTACGTTTTTACCACATTATATATAAAAAAAAAACCTATCTGTTAAAATAGTTGGTAAGGTTCTAATGGTGTACCCCCAAAAATTGAAATTGTAAATCACTCCCTGGATCAATGCCTGGACAAGGAGTAAATACGAGGTGCCTATCCTCCCAAGAGCACTGATGCATCCCCTCAAATGCTATGGAGTATCTCAAACCCCCCAAAAGAGAAAAGGACTCTTTAAAACACCTACCCCCAAAAAAGTCAATAAAGCAGTCTGCACCATGGACCCCACTTTGTAGACACATCTGGTAAATATCTTATACATATAAAATCTGAGTATCTATCTATCTATCTATCTATGTCCAAGCTTCTTCTCCCGAACGTCAGTGAACTGACCATCGAACCAGGTATCGATGGATTCGTCATCTTCCCGTCTTCATGTTTGGCTATTTAACATAATCCTCCGATAATAATTAGCGGAGATATCAATTAAAAACTATTAATTATGACTCTTAGATTTCAAAATCAAATCCCTATTTTTCGAAGGCTTTCCTCCATTCAAATTATTATTCAGTGCTTCAACTCAACTTTCCGGATGAACGCTTTTATTAAAATTTACAGCGTGAAGAAAATCATTGAGATGAAAGATCTGTTGCCATTTCTTTTTCTCGAATATGAACAGGTAAAATTCTTGTTTTTGTTTTGAGGCTTTTCCTGTAATCAGGGGATTTAAAATGTTTACTTTTTTGGGGGGTTTTCCGCAATCTGCCGCAAAACTACACTGACTTTTTTTTTTGGTTCAAGCCTGAGTGTTGAACTCGCGTCACTTGATATAACTTTTATTTTTGAGGTGGACCGTGCAAAGCCGGGCGACGCAGCTAGTTAATTTATAAATACTTACTAGGTATTTATCAAACTCACATCTATAGTCAAGTCCATGGTTACTTTAAGTGTCTCCATTGGATCTCTTACATTTAAAAAAAAAAAAAAAAGTAATATCAAGAAACAACAATTGAAGCATACTCACAGCTGCTGTATATCTTTTATAATGACATCAACAGGATTAATAGGCCATTTCAACACTTGAGATCTGTACCCAGAGTGATAATTCATAAAATCTCTCCTGTTTTTCTGGAAGTATTCAAAAGCATTGTTTCCAGTTTCAGTATATAACATTTCATTTAAGTATCGGAATTTTGCAGCTTGTAGTTTTTCTTCAGCTTTAGAAATGAATGTTTTCTTATCAGAGCACTTTTTTCCTACATTTTCCTGAACTGAATTTTCTAAACATTTTATTTCAGATGCCTCATCAAATTGACCTTCACCATCACCTAAAATGTGTTTGATATTTTTCTTTTTTCTGCCCTTTTTTTGTTTTTTAACGTTGCTTTTATTTACATCACTTTCACTAGATTTTTTCTTATTAGAATTACTCTCACAATGGTCATCACTAACTTGTTTCCTTTTCCCCACAACTTTTGCTTTTGTGCCATGGCCATCAGGGAACTTCTCTTTTAGTTCAGTATTAATGTCATTAATGCCTTTAGAATTCTCAAATGCCTCTTTTGGAAAATTTTTTAGAGAATTTTTTCTTTTCTTTTTTGTCAATTGTGATAAACCAGAAGAACAAGCATCATTTGTTGATTTATTTTTTGGAACTTTTGTGAACTCCTAAAAACAGAAAAAAACTTAATTAGACCAGAAAATAAGGATTGTAAGCATGTAATACACAATACTAACAAAACAATCTAACGATAATAACCTACACTATAACGAAAGGCAAAATTTTTTTCAACCTATAGACCAGGCATGTTAGTTAACTACAAAAATAATTATTAAAAGCAGTGATGTTCTCATCAGTTTTTCTGAGGGCATACTCCCAGTAATCCGTTAAGAGCCATTGTCTGTAAGAATCAGGCAGTTTAGGGCATTTGTGATTGTTGACATTTTTAATTTTTTTTATTTTTGCAAATGTTGCTCCGTATCATGAATGTAATGTTTCTGCAAAATATGAGCTTTGTCTGCCTTACCGTTTTTGGGAAATTAATTTTTTTAATTTAGGGGGCGTGGCACATTTTTACGTGTTTTTCAAATTTGCAGATTTTAAAGTTCTTGTTGCTTTAAGCGCGCGTATAATGACATGGATATTTAAATTCTATATTACTATATGATCTTCTTAGATACTATTACAGCTGTCAAATCGGTGTCACTACGAGGGCGACGGCCACAAACTCCGTTTAAAAATGACCGAAAATGAATTTTTTTACTACATTCAATGCCAATTTTCTCAAAGCGCCTTCATGATGGCACCAACGTTTTTGCATCAATTCTTAGCTACACTTGCATACATCAAAAATATGTAATAAAATTGGTGTCACTATAAGGGCGCCAGAAGACATTGGAACTTTTATGTGATAAATTTCACAAAAATGCAAATGTTTAAAATCTAACCACTACTCTCGCCCTCATAGCAGAGATCTGAAACTAATTAAGTTTGATAACCAACATGTTCGTCTAACATATGAAATAAAAAAATCGGTGTCCTCCTTTTACTTTCGGAAATATAATCATTCGAAATTAGTATGTTATGGAGTTATTTAAAAAAAGACTTTTCTAATTCCAGTGGCTTTTTACACGGTTTGTTTTAAACTTTAATATAAAATTTCAGTATATATTTCTAATGCTTTTTATAAAAAAAAGCTTTATAAAAAGCATTAGAAACACAGTAAATTGATATAGGTACAGATAGACATATTGTGTAATGTGCATTATGGCTAAAATAGTCGTACTATATTTTTTCAACCATACTAATTTTTTACCTGTTATTTAGGCTAAAAATACAAGTATTTATAATATAATGTCTTAAATAGTGATGAACATAATGTATTATATAGCGAGCATTCAGAATCTGAAACATAATTTGAGGATGACGTAGACTAAAACAAAGAAAACATAAAAAATCAAGTCTCCCAGTTTCAGAAAGAGGGTCATCTCTTATTGATATCTGGTAATTTTGTAGCACTAAAGCTTGGGAAAACATGGTATCCCGGAGAAATAGTAGAAGTTTATCATTTGCAAGTAAAGGTCAAATGCGTGGCAAGAAAGATTGGAATAAATAAATTTATTTGACTGGAAAAAAGGCGAGTATTGGTATGATAATCTAAACATATTATGCACAATAGATCCACCTGTACCTATATCAAAACGAGCATTTTCTATTAAAGATAAAGACGCTCTTACTGCCCAAAGCTGTTTATGTTAAACGTTGCTTCTTTGTAATAAATTTAAAAAAAATATGGTTAAAACACTATCTGGGTGTGATAAGATTAAATTAACAAAATACATAAATAAACAAATAAAATAATTTAAAAAAAATAATAATAAATGAAAAAAATGCACCACAACATACTAACTTCGAATGATTATATTTCCAAAAGTGGTAGGAGTGACACTAATTTTATTAGTTTAAATGTTAGACAAACGTGTTGGTTATCAAATTAGTTTCAGATCTCTGCTATCAGGGGGCTAGTTGTAGTACGATATTCAGATTTGCAAATGGTCAACTTCTACTATTTCTCCGGAATATCATGTTTTCCCATGCTTTATTGCTACAAAATTACCAGATATCAATAAGAGATGACCATCTCTCTGAAACTGGGTGATTTGATTTTTTATGTTTTCTTTGTTTTAGTCTACGTCATTCTCAAATTATGTTTCAGATTCTGAATGCTCGCTGTATAATACATTATGTTCATCACTATTTAAAACATTATGTTATAAATAGTTGCATTTTTAACATAAATAACAGATAAAAAATTAGTATGGTTGAAAAAATATAGTATGACTATTTTAGCCATAATGCACATTACACAATACGTCCATCTGTACCTATATCGATTTACTGTGTTTCTAATGCTTTTTATAAGGCTTTTTTTATAAAAAGCATTAGAAATATATTATTTTTGGTGTCACTACTGTAATTTTATATCAAAGTTTAAAACAAACCATGCAAAAAGCCATTGGAATTAGAAAAGTAATTTTTTAAATAACTCCATAACATACTAATTTCGAACGATTATAATTCCGAAAGTAATAGGAGTGACACCGAATTTTTTATTTCATATGTTAGACGAATATGTTGATTATCAAACTTAATTAGTTTCAGATCTCTGCTATGAGGGCGGGAGCAGTGGTTAGATTTTAAACATTTGCATTTTTGTGAAATTTATCACATAAAAGTTCCAATATCTTCTGGCGCCCTTATAGTGACACCAATTTCATTACATATTTTTGATGTATGCAAGTGTAGCTAAGAATTGATGTAAAAACGTTGGTGCCATCATGAAGGCGCTTTGAGAAAATTGGCATTGTATGTAGTAAAAAAATTCATTTTCGGTCATTTTTAAACGGAGTTTGTGGCCGTCGCCCTCGTAGTGACACCGATTTGACAGTTGTAATAGTATCTAAGAAGACCATATAATAGTATAGAATTTAAAAATCCATGTCATTATACGGGCGCTTAAAGCAACAAGAACTTTAAAATCTGCAAATTTGAAAAACACGCAAAAAGTGCCACGCCCCCTAAATTAAAAAAATTAATTTCCCAAAAACGGTAAGGCAGACAAAGCTCATATTTTGCACAAACATTACATTCATGATAAGGAACAACATTTGCAAAAATAAAGAAAATTAAAAATATCAACAATCACAACCTGCCTGATCCTTACAGACAATGGCTCTTAAGGGTGCTCTTCACTGAGAGTTTGAAAGATTCGGATCTAATGTTAACCTACGGGGAAAGTTGGAGCTTGTTTTACAAATTCCTGTGAAGTTTTCGGATCCGGTTTTTTTTCTGAGTATTTTTCAAGACCATGTCTGTTTCTTTTAGTTTTTACTTTTTTGATGTGTCCATTCTCCGATTTTTTAAAATTCGAGAAAAAATGAATTTCTTCGAAAACGAGGTACTGTTGGACATTTCGCTCTGTAAAACATCTGCAACTCGTGCTATCGAAATTTTAAGAACGCCCTGACACGCAAAATATTTCCAGCTCTCTTTTGAGATCTTGTTTGAAATAATGCGACCATTTTTTAAACAAATATCATGTTCTAACTATTGAAAAAAATTTCAAAATACGTTCACTTTTTACATTCGCCCCGCCCTATATTAGAAACCTCCCCTTTTTGAGGGGTAAGTGCTAATGGGGTGTAAGATTTATTACCCTCTCATTAGTTCCCCTCAATGACCTCCGCTGGACGTCCTTTCTTCCTTCCTCTTTTCCTAAGGCTTTCGTGAAGAATCAAGTGCTTTTGAAAGTGAATCCATGTAGATGCGTGCTATTAGCTGTTAAATTCGCAACATCTGCTTTTTTTTCAAATTTGTGGTTTGAAAAGAAATAGATTTGAAAGGAATATTTCTGAGTCAAATTGTTTATTTACAATATAATGAACATTGTTACAATGCTGTCGAATGCGAAAAGTTGACATTTTTCCCTTCCAGTAGAAAAATATTTTTATATATAGATTAAATCGTATTCCAGATACTGGGTATTTTGCATCGTTTTACATGTGTTTTATGTTACTACAAATGGTACACACATAAAGTGCTTTCCACAGCTCAACAAACATTTTTGAAAATTATTTGTGTCTTTAAGAGCCAGACTCGTCAAATTTCTTTAGAAGGTTTGGGAGGTGAAAAATTCAATTGCGGAAAACATTCCGTACACCAACATACTCATTAAATACATAGAAAATCATGAAAAATATATTAGCAATTTAATATGATTCAGTTAATGTAAAAAACACACCGTGGTAGAATTACTAAGCATTGTATGTATTAGTTTTAATGACGTTTTCAGCCTTATGTTGCCGACAAAGCTAACTAAAATGTGAACAATATAGAATGGGGGTTACAAGTTTTCACTGTTTTCTATTTTCATTCTCAGAAGCTAGATCAGCATTTTAATACAATGTAGAAAAAATTAATTACAGGCATAAAGGTTTTCAGGTCACATAAGCACCCCCCCCCCTCCCTTAAAAAAACATCATTAAAGATCGTCTTAAATTTCGTTTTAATGGCTTTAATTTCAAAAAATTTCGGGAAGGGAGTTTGTGAAAAGTCCTTTTTTGACCATAAAAAAAAAAAGTCGTCTAAAATTGCATTTTTGGATTTCAAAAACCTGCATGTCCCCAACGTTATTAAAGATGGCCTACAATCATGTTTATAACACTTTAAAAATTTTGCCTCCCCCCCAACATCACACTAAGACTGCGTTTTCAGACTATTTCGAAAAATTCCGGGGAAAGCTTCCGAACTCCCCGTTTCCTAACAGAATTGAAGAACCTGAAATTGTGTTTTTGGCGTTTCAAGTTCAAAAATTTGCTGGTGGAAGATCACAGGACCTCTTACTTACTTCCAAATACTACCAGAGATCGTCTAAAAGTGCATTTTGAAAAATTTTATTTTCGAGAAAATTAAAAGGCATAGCCCCCAAACAGAGTGCTTGGGAAAATAGGGAGTATTTCTGTGTAAATAGTATGCTTACGATAAAGATCATGTTAATTAAATATAGAAATGGTTCCCTCTCCTAAACAAGAAGCTAAATCCTTTCTCTTGCTGTATTTACATATTACTAGGAGTCAATAGAATAGAAAATGTGGGATCTCAAAAAAGATTTTTGTTCTATACGAATGAAAATTACTTGATAATCATTGGATTAGAACATTCATTTTATTCTGTGACTGAAGACAGGATACGATAATTTTTCGGCACAGAAGTGCGTAACACAGAACTTAAAAGAAAAAGTTTGTCTTGTTTTTTTTTTTTTTTTAAATTGTGAACCCTTACTTGTACCTATAATTGCTTTCCTAAATGTAAGCTGTTCATTTTCATTTTTGTTTCAACTTTATGTATTTCCTGCAAATCTGTTTCTTGCCCTTTTTTTTATTTTTTATTATTGATTCATTAAATGCAAGATGCATGAAAACGAGGCAGAGCGATAAAAACTTTAAAATCTGGCAGAGCGAGGCGTTGAGATTTTTTTTCATCTAAGTATTTCGAGATTTTTTTTTTTTTTTTCAGGCAGATATACATGTAGGTAATATTTTCGTGCCTCCTGAGAAAAAGTACAACCCTTAATATTTATTATGACAACTAACGAGGATCAGACACTCACAAGACTTATTAGAAAATTTTAATAAAAACTCAATGTGTTGAAGTAGAAGCACTATATACACTATATGACCAAAAGCATTGGGACACTTTCAAAAATTCACATGTTTAGGGATTTCTCGAGAAATAATAGACCAATTGCTCTATAATTTGTTTCGCATAAAATGTATACTCTAGTTGTCATTTTCCAATAAAAATTAAGTCTGCTATTCATTTAGGGGACCGACAACAAATTGAGTAAAAAAGTTTTTTGATAATTTTTCATTGCAAATTGCTGGGAATAAGCTATAATTTTCAGAAATGAGTTAAAAATCTATCAAAAACTTATTTTTATATTTTTGTGAAAGTATCTCTTATACCCATGGAAATATAAGCATTTCTTTCAAAAATGCAAATTTTTTTTGAAGGTTTTCGCCTTATATTACGCAGAGTATTTCGTCAAACGTTACTAAACTTTTTAAATATTTGACAGCATTTTAGAGAAACATAATAATAAAATTTGAAGTTAAAATATTGAAAACTTGTTGAAATATGAACAGTTAAAGCTATTAATTTTTCACTGCGCAGACACGAAAGATAGCAATTTATAACGTTTATAATTCAAAGCTCAGATACATCCTACAATCCATGAAAAAAATTCCACCGCAATTTCTTTAAATTTTAAAAAGTTATCAGCAATCTAATGAGCCGAATTTCTATAATTCTAGGATAGGCGACGAATGGTAAGGAATTGTTAGCAAACTGGCAACACTTTCCTGCCATCGTTATAGAGTGATTCATGATAAGAACAGATTATTTGTTGCTGGTCCCCTAAATGAATAGCAGACTTAATTGTTATTGGATTTGACGTCTGGAGTATACTTTTCATGAGAAAAAAATTACAGAGCAGAGAGCAATTGGTCTTTTATTTTTTGAGAAATCCGTAAAATTGTGAATTTTTGAAAGTGTCCCAATACTTTTGGTCATATAGTGCATGTAATACCTCATGTATTTTGCCGAATTTAGTAACTGGGAATCTGAGACTCTAAAAGTGCTAGGTTTAGTTTTATTGCAAAATTTCAACGCAAGATAGTTTACAAACATTGAGAGTGGGGGAAGGAGTGATTTTTGCCTTTGAGCTTGGAGCAGGGTGAGCACCCTTGCATACAAAGATCAGAGAAAAATCTTTAATTTTTCAAATTCAGGAAATCCTTATCCGTAGCCGTCCGCGACTTTGCCGTTGTTATGCTCAATTTGAAAGAACTTTCACCATAACAACCCCTTGAGAAATGCTATCGTAGCCTTCTCATCTGCATATAGTACTTAGATAAATAAATAAATATTTTTTCAAAAAGAAAAGGATTCAAAGATAAAGATTAGGGGAATTTTCTGGTCACCAGTGGTGAGAAAAGGCATTTATAGTAGCCACATTTTTTTCTAGTCGCCACTACATTTGTAAAACAGGTAACTAACCAACAAAGTAGTATTTAATTTAGCACTAAAATATAAATATTATCAGTTCAAATAAAGGTTAATGTAACTAATTAGTGGCATTAATGTTTATTGTACAATCAAGTATTAACTATGCAAAGAGGATCTAGTTTCATTTTTAAGAATGTTTTCTGCTAACTCGGATGGGGTTGGGGAGAGTGGCAAACAGGCAGAGGAAGTGAAAGAATTTCGCCAACCGATAACTAGTTAGTCCCCACTTTTATTCGGCACTCGATTTTTCAAATTTATTAAGTAGGATCATCCATTTTTAAAGAATATTTTTTGGTTAGAATTTGGAGTTCATTTCGTTAAAATTCAGTGTGGTCATGCAGGCTATCTTTTTTTTCCTTCCTTTTTTGATATTATCAATTTTCAATAACGAACATTTTTCTAAAAATAAAACGAATTTATAAATTTATTTATTGCAAATATTCATTCATTCGTTAATTTTTCCTAGATGAGATCAGGAACCGTATTAATGGGGAAAAAAATCTTCGTTTCAAAAATTAATTTTAGTGCGAATGCAAATAAATTACTATCACAAGCAGGATTGCAAAATGCCGCGCCTTTTACACTGAGTTATTTTTCTTTTACCTATGTAGGCAAGACTCAAGAGGGAAAGAACTAGAATTTCCTTGGAAGGGTCTGTAAAAAGCTGCGGTTTCATTTCGCCGTCAGCTATTACCTCCTTCGACTACTCTGCACAGCAGGGGAGCGTCCGGTCTGTCCCCCTGCAAAATGTGACAGGTCACATGATCCACACTTACATCGGCCACCGCTCGTTCTATTGGTTGTTGAAGTGTCAATCACTTCACTGATGAACATTGCTTTCGTTTAAAGAAAAAGCCCATTTTCAAGCGAGATCGTTTTTCTTTCCCACTGAAGAGCAGCCTCAAGCACAATATGTGTATGTGATCATATACATAGTATGTCCTAATATGAAAATTTATTAAGCTTGAGGATATACGCTATATGTCCAAAAAATGTTTGAGAGTATACAGCGTATATGGAGTATACCCTATGGGAACCACTAATTATAAGACACCTGTGAAAAAAATCAATTTTTTTTGTCAGTTTTTCAACTAGCTTCATTAGACTGTTGATTGAATTTTAAGTTGTGACTAATAGTTACATACAGTGATAGTTCAAAATGATACTTTATGCAGGGGTGCTTGTGAGGGGAGGGGGGGGGGTGTATGTACACACTATGCTGTTGAAATGTTTAGAGAGGTGTTCTTAAAAGTATTTTTCTCATTTTGAAGGGTTCCGTAGTCCTTAGTATTTCTTGGAGGAAATCACAGTGTTTTGGGTGAGGGGATCTTGCTTTGAGACAAAAGTATTGTCAAGAAAAACAGCATATAGAAATAATAAAACAGATTATGTTTATGGATATTTCTCTTTTTTTGGGGGGGGGGGGGCTTTGCTCTTGGGGATCTTTGTAGAATTTGGGGGGGGGGAGGGCGCTATATTTGCGCTATTGCCCTTAGAAGGGGATGGATACTCCTGGCATAGTACTGTTTGTAAAAAAAGTCTAGTGTCATCAGGATACGAGTAAAATATTTGATGTAGGATGATGTTATCCATTGGCATCTAGCATGGATGGCCACCCTTCGCTCAGTCAAAATGGTTTAGGTAAAAAAAACATGCAAGTGCAAAGCATGGATTTTTATGCAACATATTGAAACATATATGTTAAAATATATGACTTATGCATCATCAAACTGCATTACTGTCATTAAAGCATAATCAACATTCTAGACACAGACATTTCGAGAAAACTGTAAATAAGTGGAGTAAAAACAGCTATCAAGTAATTACATAGTTAAATAGAACATTTTTTCTCTGGTTTGGGTTCCAGAATGTTGTGTTGTGAATAAAAATGTAAAGGAAACAAATAAAGTTTATCATTCCTAGACATACTTTCGTGGACTGATTGAACACCTTCCAATTTTGACTAGAAGTGCAAAACTTCCAACTTAAAAATTTACAAATTAAAATGTAGTTAATTAGTTATATTTTAATAGAAAGCATAAATAATGCTAAATAATTGAAAAAAAAAAAAGCCTAAAAATGCAAGAGGGAAACAGTATACTACCTAAAAATCATATTTGGGAAGTTGTCTGTGTGTAAAATTATTTTTTAATACTAATATGCATTTTCAAATTACTTTTAAGTATTTTTTGGTTACATTAGGGCATGAGGTGATTATCTGGAAGAAATAGTTTTCATGTCTCACAAATGATGTTTGTAAGAAAGTAAAACACTGTGCAGTCTTGTAGACCAACCAAATGTTTAACAGATCACTCCTAATACATTCTTAGTCGGACTGAATAGTTTATCCCAATGTCTTCTAGTTGTAAGACCTTAAACATCACCCTATCTCCTCTATGAGTCATTCCATTTCAAATCAGGCAGGCAGGTATAAAAAGTGTCATATGACCATCACTGATTTTTTTGAAAAAAAATACAGTAGTTACAACTAAGGGAAATATGAAATATCCCAAAAGGATTTTGCAAGAAATTTTTTTTTTCTTCAGTTACAGCCCATTAAAATTTTGCACAAAATCCGCCATTTTGGAAAAAACCGGCAAAACACTCCATTTGAAATGGACACTATTTCAAAAGTATTTAACCTACTTGAATTATTCTTTTTTCCAAAACTAAATAAAGACCCATATATGCTCTAGACATTGTTTTTGAAAGTTTAGTTAGCTTTTTTGTATAGAAAAAAATTCATTTTTGCGGCGAAAAAATTGCATTTTTACCGATTTTATGTCTCCATGAAAAAAAGTTTTTTTTACAAAACGGAGATGGCAGTCTAAAGCCCTTATATGATAGTTTCATAACATATTTTATTATAATCCTTGGATGCATACAACCTCGGAAATAAAATTTAAAATTAGCGATTTTTAAAGTAATTTTACTCAAAAACCCATTTTTAAAAATCTAAAAATTGGCTCATTTAAACTCCATATAATGCTTAACAAGTGGATACACAACGCATCCAGTATTTTTTCCCTTAAAATGTTTTATGATTTTTTGAAAGTAACCTTACCGCCCATTGCATGCATGTAAAATAAAAATTTCTAATAATTTCAGTAACTGAAATTCTGATTATATTAATGCCTAATAGCTACAATAACGGTGCACTTTATCAGGAACAACTAAAATCTTACTGACTTTTAATAATATATCAGTAACAAACCGCTTTTGATGATCCAGTCAATTCTTCTTTTTGTAAGACTCTGTGTGTAGACTTAGGTGATTATATTAATGAGTAATAGCCACGATAATGTACTTTGTTAGCAAGTTAAAATCCTTCCTCTTTTTTTTTTTATTATAAATATTAGCTTATTTTGTCTCCAAAGCTATGCATTCACCGTTACTTTCCTATGCAGCAACGAATCATATTTTTCTCTTTCAATTCTCTTTCTCTTCAACTCAATTACGCGACAGGGGAAACCATCAAAGAGAAGAACAATACAATGCATTTAAAACGATTAATTTTAATTTCATGCTTTGGTTGTCATTGATGAATGTTGTCATATAATTTTTTGTCCTACCTCGTATGATTACTTTTATACGTAAGAATCAGTATACTAAATTCAAACCGCAAAACTCACTTGTAGTTAGTGATGTGGATCGGGTAAATACCCAGTGGGTAGGTAAATATTTTTTGGGTATTTACCCGGTTATTTACCCAAGGCCTGGGTAAATACCCAAAAACTGGGTATTTTACAAAAAATGCAAAAAGTGAATGGGAATTTGTTTTTTAAATCTAAATATGAAATAATTAGTAAAATTGATACATACATATGTATTACACAGTTCATAATATTTTTTATTGAAAGACTTGATGAAATTATGAAGAAAAAGGATTGATTAAGTATTTTTATGCTAACATTTATGTTGTACTTTATTTATTTTTTTATTAAATTGTTTTGTTCTTTAAATTAAACATTGTAAAACAGCTGAAAGGTCTCTATTTTTTCTCCCACTCAATACATATGCTTGAAATACAATAACAAGTCAAAGTCAAAATATCAAAATGAAATAAGCGAACTAAGGACTGATACGTTATCACGGGATAGACCAGCCACTTCGTTCGCAAGGTCCATTCTTCAGAACATCTTCGTTTTGTTCCTTTCTATTTTTGAATTTTAAATGTGTCCGTATATTTTGTGTGTGCGTGCGTGTCTATTATATATATATATCCGTGGATGGCTAATTATCGAAACTTGTTTTCCTAATTAGTCGAGGCGCAATCCCCTGCTATTAGTTTTAGGTTTGAGCTCTTGTTTATTGTTTATAGTTTAGCATGTGGTGCATTTGCCCAATGTTACTCTACATTGCATGTACTGGAGCTTAAACATTCTCTTTTAGTTCATAGTTAAAATTTTGGTCTTCTGACCATATTTAATGAATCCTCCACGGTTGATGAGCTCTGGATTCACACTTTATCATTTCCTATTTAATAGCTATTTGCAATTTTCCTTTTTATTATTATTTTTATATAATTTGTTTAATATTTGGAATTTGGCTTGCTTATTTTATAAATATATATATACATATATATGAGATGCAGAATACGCCTGAACACTTGAACTAGGTTTGGAGGAAATTTCTGCAAAAGATATAGGTAAATAAATAGTAAAAATAAATTGAGCGACATTTTGTTGCATTTTGATGTCGTGCAGGGATATATTACTAGGTTATAAAAGACTAGAACCTTAAAAAATTGATGCTTGCTTTTTTTTTTTTTTTTTGTAACCAGTTAAGGTTTTTACTTTTTGTAGGATGACTTTTTATATCTGAAATTTGGCTATCAACATTGATTAGGCATATCCAGCACATTTAATGTGAATATCATATTAGATTGCTAAGTTGTTTCACTCAATACTTCTTTAAATATGTGATCAAAAAGATTTTTTGGGCAAAAATTTATTGTTTTGTATAAGGTTGGTTATATACATACATTGTGAAGTACATACATAAACGTATTTTAGTTGAATATAAATTTTTGAAATAAATACCCGGGTAAATACCCACTTTGGGTATTTACCCGGGTATATACCCTGGGTATTTACCCCTGAAAATAAATACCCGGGTATTTTACATCACTACTTGTAGTATAAGAATTTAAAAAGCCCACCTGTTTTATGAGAGAAGTAATCAATTGAACATGGTTGTAAGTTGAGGTAACCAAACGGATCTCACCAAAGGTAGCTATTATAGCCAGGGATCCAATTTCTAACAAAAGAAGTGCAGGATCCCTTTAGTCTTCAGAACTTATTTTAATGCTTAAGTGGCCTGAATTCGGTCAAAATACAAAAAATTGAGTGAAACAAATTAGGGAGTATTGGAGCTCAGCTCCCATAACAATTAGGCGCTGATCAGCAGAAAAATATATTTATATAACGAAGTACAAAAAGATGAATTGATTGGGTCATCAGAAGCGGTTTGATACTGCTATATTATTAAAAGTCAGTAAAATTTTACGTGTTGCTGATTAAGTGCACCATTATTGTAGCTATTAGGCATTAAAATAATCAGATTTTTAGTGACTGAAATTATTAGAAATTTTTATTTTACATGCATGCCATGGGCGATAAGGTCACTTTAAAAAAATCATTAAACATTTTAAGGGAAAAAATACTGGATGCGGTGTATATCCTCTTATTAAGCATTATATGGGGTTTAAATAAGATTTTTAGATTTTTAAAAAATGGGTTTTTTGAGTAAAATCACTTCAAAAATCGCTAATTTTTGAAAATTTTCAAAATTTTAAATTTTATTTCCGAGGCTGTATGCATCTGAGGATTATAATAAAATATGTTATGAAACTATCATATAAGGGCTTTAGACTGAAATCTCCGTTTAGTAAAAAAAAAACTTTTTTTCATGGAGAAAAAAAATCATAAAATCGGTAAAAATGCAATTTTTTTGCCACAAAAGTGAAGTTTTTTCTTTATCAAAAAAACTAACTAAACTTTCAAAAACGATGTCTAGAGGATATATGGGTCTTTGTTTAGTTTTAGAAAAAAGAATAATTCAAGTAGGTTAAATACTTTTGAAATAGTGTCCATTTCAAATGAAGTGTTTTGCCGTTTTTTTCCAAAATGGCGGATTTTGTTCAGAATTTTAATAGGCTGTAACTGAAGAAAAAAATTTTTCTTGCAAAATCCTTTTGGGATATTTCATATGTCCCTTAGTTGTAACTACTGTAATTTTTTCAAAAAAATCGGTGATGGTCATATGACAGACCCTGCCTGATCTGAAATGGAATGGTTCCTATACCTTTTGGCTTGAGCATCTGGTTGAAATTTCATCACACCCACTCAACAGTAATCTGTGAAACTTCATCTTCCCTTCAGTGTAACGATTTTGTTGGGCTAAATGCCTTTATTTTTGTTTCTTGAAGGATTTCATCAATATTGTTAAAGAGAGAAAAAAAAAGATTTGTAACTTACCTTTTGCCATCCCGGAAAAACCTTGCACGGGGAATCCCATCCACCTGCCACCGACACTCAAATGTTAAAGTTTGAGTCGGAAGTGATCGGGAAAATTAGTGCCACGCTATGATTGATTGCCGCCATTCGGCAGAAGTCGGCAAACTTCCGACAGAGCACGTGTTAATTATTTAAGATAACCTGTTGAGGTGTTAGGTGCCGAATATCGAATAAGATAAGGATTGAGCAACCTGCAAGCTGTGTGTTTCCGGAGTTGAGCTGCTCTTGCAAGATGCAAATGAGGTAACGTCACATTACTACGAGCACGGTCGGATCTGGCAATAAATATGCGGACCGATCGTAGCTCACTCTCTCACTCATCCTCTTGCTTGTGCTGTTTGGTGTTTGTGTTTGATAACGTTTTGGCTGCCGGCCTCTCTGGTGAGGTCGGGTATTTGGATTGCTTCCTCGTTGATGCCCCCACTTTGCAAGCGCGTGCTGTGGTGATGTTCATCACAACGAAAAGTTACTATTGTTCAAGTTAAGCCAGTTGTTTAGTCTTCAGTGCTAAGGGAAGGAGCGAGTCCATCTACATGGCTTACCTGGATGTGGTGAATTGGTGTCCGAGGCATGAACAGATTACCGAGCGATTATGACAAATTGCGGTGTTGTCCTTCTGCCTATGCGGAATTCACGGTAATAAGCAAATAGGACTTTTACATCCTGCGTAGTGTTCACTCTAGAAAAAAAAGGGGCAGGGTGCTGACCTTTGAAAGGGGCACTTTTTTTAAAAAAAGGGCACTATTTCAACGCGGTGTCCCCAAAACCAATGATGCACCACTCCAAAAGTACTGAGCGCCCCCCCCCCCATTTCCCTCAAAAAAAAATTTAGAGGAGAAATAACACTTAAAACACCTTGCAAAAATTCAAACAGTCTAGTCTGCACCATGACCTCCCCCCTTCTTGATCGTCGTCACCACTGACTTTAGTATTAAATATGGTTTCATCCAGAAAACGCACTTGTCTTTAGAATAGGGTTAGCTCAACCCCCCCTCCCCCCACACACAAATGCCAACTAAGTTAAGCACATTTTCCACACTCCATAGGAACATTTAGCTAATGCTGAAACTTGGCTTTAGATGTTTTTCAACACTTTTCAGGCCATAATTTTAACTACCTATAAGAATAAAAAAAATTCTAGGCATTTCAAAACCCTTTGAATTTCAATTTAGATACAGTATTTAATTACTGATCTCCCCTTCCTACGAAAGAAACTGCCTAGTAATGTGCATTGTGCCATTAAGTATTTTAGTAGACATCAAAATCGTGATGAGTGTAAATTCTCGTTTTTTTTAAATATATTCCACTTCAAATAGAATAAATAACTTAAAATACTGTGTGCAGTGCTTCAAAAATGTAGTGGTAGCAAGTTGCAAGAACGCCCTATCAAAATGTTTCCATTTCAAACGGTTTTTTTAGGTGGGGAGGGCGCTGGGGATGGGGGTTAAAAATCCAAGATATTAAAGAAATACCCTTGCATTTTAGCCCAGTGAACTTTGTACTATGTTCTTCTTAGGAAACAATCAGAAAGTTAACTTTCCAGAAACACATGTGAAAAGATTGCTACACAATCACTAGCAATGCGCTAAAATTAGCTAAGCCTAATTTCCACGTGCAAACGAAAAACGAGTACAAAGGTCTGAAATGTTAGGAAAATGTCCTATTCTCTCTCTCATTGTTGATTCTCAGAAGATCAAGGATGGGAAGGAATGAAAGAAAGATCATTCCCTTCCCAGAGGACCCTACTCCTTCCCACAACCTTTCAAAAACCCACACTCAGTAGAAGGAAGAACATGCCTTTGTTTCCTACTGATAAGCCTGTTTGAATTCTGAAAATCTCATACCCTCTTTGCCTAGGTATCTGCTTCACCTTTTGTTTATGGGGCCATTTTCAAGGTGAAATTCTGGGAACAAGGATAAGACATGGGCGTTTTTGCAGACGATCGCTGGACAAATAAAATTGCCCTGATATCGCGGCAGGTCGAAACGATGGTTGAGGCATCTTTTTAAAAACACAGGGTGCAATTTCTTATTTTTGAAAAGGGAGGGGCGCATTTTGCGATCTAAAAGAAGGGCAGGGCGCATTCTGCTGATATGGAAAAGGGCAGGGCGCTGCGCCCTTGAATAACGGCCTAGCGGGAACACTAATCCTGCGTGTTCATCTTGATTAATCTTGGACTTACTGTAAGACTTTTTTTGACTTAGCATGCCTAACATTTTTGAGGACTAAACTATTGTGTTGTAACTATTTTTACTAATGCATGTTTAAATAAATGTTTTCCAATGTTAAAATGATTCATGTTTTATTTTCTTCGGGCAGACCACTTCCTCAAAATTCAGTTGGTAATGAGTTTCCTAATTTTCAGCTTAGCTGTAGGCTACTAACTCAATAAGATCTGAATATATCCAATAAATTTTTAGCAATAGTACACATAGCTCTCACGTTAGATGCAAAATATTCTAGATGAAATTGGTATAGTTTGGAATGTTTGCAAAAGTTACGCAATAAATGTTCTAAGGATGATGAATACTGAAATTATTACTGGAAATATAATGCGATATACAAATACTTTATCCGACATGATATACTTTATATTCGCAAAGCTTGAAGAAATTAACATTTTCTATGATTTACACCTCAAAAACACAACTACTGAATTGCAAAAAGGCCAAATATGTTTTCCTATGAGGTACAATGCAACAAAAAAGGAAAAAAAAAACGAAGTACTTCAACATGCATGCGATAATAAGTTTGAACAAACCTATGTTGCCTTAGGGTTACCAAACATAGGTTAGGATTGGCAGGGTTGTCATGTTTAAAAACATTATCATCTGATTGGTGAAATGAATAATTTCAACATTGTGCAAAAATTCGAATATCGCCAGGGGTTACTACATCTGAGCAAAAATAAAAAAAAAAAAATTTTGGTATAAATAACAGTTCAAAGAACATCTTAGAGAAATTTATTAAGAGAGAGAGAATTATATCTTAATCACATGATTAAAAAAAATTTGTGGAGAAGTGATGTCTCTGAAACCTCATGTTCCTTGTTATGTCCTACTTTTTCACCTATGTTAAGGGTTAATATTATTGCAAACCCGAAAATGACAACCAGAAATAGGCTCTATGCTGGTTCTGGTCAATTTGAACCCATAATAAAATTTTAATTAAACAGTAAGACAAAAAGCGAGACGTCTGGTCACATTACCTATTATAAAATATTTTTCTGATCTTTATACGATCATCTTCAATAAAATTCTACGCTCTATGTTACGCATGTCCTAAATATGACGTGGATAACATAATTTGGGAACTAGTTGGAGGGGACAATAAATGGGAGTTTGGAGTGGTTGTAAATTTTGGGCAATAATCGATTCATATTGCAAACATCAGCAAGGCCAAAGTAAATTAGTGCCTAGTTTTCATAAGATGATAATTGTCAGTGTAGAACAGGAATACTTGGCGACCTGTTCACTCTCTACCAAAGTGAAAACAGGTAAAAATATATAATTTAAGTAGCCCTGTTGTACCTTATTTTTACATTCCAACGAAAGTAAATTATCATAGACTATTTACTCGAGCGCAACGAGTGACTTCAAAAATGTTTGGAAAGTCTGCTTTTAAAAATAAAATACGTACCTTTTTGTGCACAAAATAATTTGATATAAACTTATTTTCTACAGATGTGCTGTCCCAAGAATCACTGCCAGGAACAGAAAAATCCATCTTTTTTTGATTCAATGAAAATGAGAATGGTAGGTCAGGTCCAACACATGTAAACAATCCATGATGTAAATAAAACACATGAAGTTGCCAAACTAAAATAACTAAGCGCACTGGCACGTTCGTTCAGTGGTTGATGGTTGAGCCGATCATGAGTATCAGAGAGGAGAGGTCTGGCGCTAATATCTCTTGCCTATTTAGTCGATCTATTTCGTCAAAAGCAGCAAAGGGTAAAGTAAATAAATGTTCCGGAAATAATATTCTTTTTTTGTAAAGTATTCGCCGTTTTCGAGAAATGTGAGCTATAAATTGGAAATAGTAAAGATTTTTCTTCAAAGTTCGAGCATTAATGATGTTTATCCGTTATTCTAAAGGGTGAGTAATACTTTTGAAATGCGTAGCTGTATGGACGAGAAATCGTATAGTTCATTCTTTCCATATCCCATGTGCCATAACAGAAGTTTTTTTCTCTTTAATTCAAATGATGATTAACCTGGTGATAAATACAGCAGTGCAATCGTCAATTGTTTGCACCTTTTTTTTTTTTCATGGTCGAAAAACCATTTTAAATTCGAACAGGAATTACATTTTTCTAGCAAAAATTGAACATCTAGAGATTAACTGGGCTGTAAAAAATCCCAAAAATACGGTGTCATACCCAAACTAATAGTTTCTCTCCTTGTTTATTGTTTTTAGTGTGTGAGTCTTCGTGGATTTTGCTCCTGCCCGCCTCTCCCTGCAGCCCTGTTTGCAGTGTCATTTTTTTTTGTAAAATTGTAAGCGTGTAGAAAGTCATTATTTTCAACCTAAAAAGGAAAATAATGTGTATGTATAGCACCTCATGTAAAAGATTTGCTGTGAAATTCACGTTAGAATTATTTTCTTAAGCAAGTTTATTTCTTAGACCCCCAATTTGTTCCTATTTGATACATTAACCTTTTGAAAAGTTCAATTTTCTAGTTTTTCCTGCATTAAAGACTTTATCTTGTCTGAAAATAAAAATAAATATTGCATTATTTCCTATATACTTTTTGATTTTTTTTCATGTTTAAAATTTAAAATCTTCATTATTCCTGTTTTAAGTTTCCATACTAAACGAACGAATAACTAGATAAATGTACTGAGAAATGATGTCACCTTTCAACTATTTAGTAACTAATAGTCTATTTAGTCTTTCTAGTTAGACAGGCTGTTTCGAGATGGTGCTTATGGTGACCGGGCCTGGCCCCGCCATGAAAAATGCCCTCAAATTGGACTGCTTGTAACCAAGTTGTTTAAACATTCGAACTTTAAGATCATTACTAAAATTTTATGATTTTCCATAAATTCTGAGGTAATTTATTTTATTATTTAATTTGTTGCTAATAAAATTAATTGAACTAATTAAAATTTAATAAAATTGAGGAGAGGAAATCAGCATTTTAAATCAGTTTGTTGTAAAACATAAATTAAACTGAATAACTTCTAAGCACTAAACATGTTCTTCAACATTTTTTGTTCTCCTGTAATTGTGTTCTTTGCTAAGGGGGGTGGGGGGGAGGTTAATTTCTTTATTTTTTTTATTTAGTTGGAATTCTAATTTATTTTACATTTTATAGGTGAAGTGTAGCTTTGAATTTATCAATGTATGTCTCAAGGATATGCTGAGTGATGAAATAAACTGAAAAATTCATGAAATATTGCGTAAGTTTTTTATGCTGTTTTATGTATCGTACAAGAAGGGAAATATAATATTTCTATGTGTTATTAACATGTGTTGTTTATTGTTGAGAATAGCAAAAAATCGAGATAGCTAGTAAATTTGGCGACGAAATCAATTCTATAAAAATAATTGTTGAGTAAATCATTTGTTAATCCTCATTTGAAGTGATAAAAAGTTACACTAAAGCCCTAGACCAGACTATGAAAAGCTATTCAGCTCAGTAAAGATATTCAGCAACCTAGAGAATTTTACAAACTGTAATATAGAATTCATGTTAGAAGTTTGAAAAATTGGTAGATTTAAAGCAATTGGAAAAGCAATGTATTTTTATTTGTGGCAGGGTTTGTTGATTTAAATCAAGATTGAAATCATGATTTAAATCAAGTGACTTTTTTAAAAGAATCATCTATTTAAATCAACTGATTTGAATCAAATATTTTTTAAACAAAGTCATCGATTGAAATCAGTTGATTTTACATTACATATTAATTTAGCATTTTTAGAATGTGTTGTTCTAAATTCAACTATACTGCATTATAAAATCTTAACTTCAACTGGAAAAACAACATTGATCCCTCTTTCTGTGTGTGTAACAGTTTTTGAGACTCTTGCAATATTTGAAATACACAGGCAGCTCAGTCATTTCGAGCCGAGGACTGCAGTTTCGTGCTTATTAGCACTCATCAGCCCGGCATAGGAAAGTGACTGAGTTGGAGATGGAAAACCTCTTAAGGAAGCCAAGCTTCGGTCACTCGTCTGGTCTGCTAATTCTATATTAGCTACCAGTTTGTTTCACACTCTTGGACTGAGCTGGCGGTGTATTTCCCATATTTTTACTTTAGCCCTGGCTAATGGGCGGTAATTTACTGAATATACCTTGCCTTGTGTTCAATCTTCGAGTTGAACCGAACCATTGCTTCGGTCACTCGTCTGGTCTGCTAATTCTATATTAGCTACCAGTTTGTTTCGCACTCTTGGCTTCTTTAAGAGGTTTTTCCATCTCTAGCTCAGTCACTTTCCTATGCCGGGCTGATGAGTGCCAATAAGCACGAAACTGCAGTCCTTGGCTGGAAATGACTGAGCTGGCGGTGTATTTCACGTATTTTTGCTTTAGCCCTGGCTAATGGGCAGTAATTTACTGAATATATCTTGCAATATTGTTTTTACTCCAAAATTAGTTCAGAATAAAATATAATTTGCAGTTTTTCTTATACACCATTATTAATATAGTTAAGAAAAGTAATTGTTCAACATATTATGTTGAACTAAAAACATACATGATGATGGAAACCTTATGTCTTTAAGCAAAGCATAAAATAAAATCCCATCTTATCTAAATATTCATCATTAAAACATAATGATAAACTTAAATATGTATTGAATATTTAGAGAACTTAATGTGGTTTTAAGAGTGAGCTGAATGGATTCATTAGTTCAAATTGTTTTATTATCAAGGTTTTTTGCTTTCTTCATCCCAATTGAACAATTGAATCCATTTCAGAACTTTTGTTGACTCTAAGCTGATTTTAGGGGTGGTTGTTAAAGAGCTTAGAAAGGGAAATTATGTGCCGCAGGGCATAAAAAGGATGTGAAAGGGTGAAGATAATTGATTTTAACATGTTCGTATTTTGTTGAGCATAATATAAATTTCCTCTGTTAATCACTTTATTTCAGCTTAGTCTTTCAAATATTTTTTTACAGCAATTTAATTACAAAGTATCTACAATTTCGAGAAAAAAAAAGGTCGGGGGGGGGGGGGAGTAGTATTGCGGTGTTCAGATAAAATTAATAATTTTATATTCATATTTTGATCATGATAAATACATATAATATTTTGTAATATTCATTGTATTTACATCATTTTTATTTCATTTTAAGAAAAAATAATATAATCTCAATTATTTTCTTACTTTTATTTTTGGAAAATATTCTTGATTCACATCTGTAACATACGAGAGCTGTCTAAAAAGTATCTAACCCTTAATTAGCATGTGTGAATTCTGTGACCGCTTTCTAGTATGTCAGTCACTGTCTGTGGGTCGCTAAGTGAGACTTGACGCAATGTGTTTGTTGGTTACCAATTCTCTCAACATATTGAGCTGAGGTACTTCATCAAAACTTAGTGATTCTCAAAGCGAAACAATTCGTAAAATTCAGCAGGTGTTTGGAGAATATGCAATGAGTGTAGCACAAATTAAGGAGTGGTTCAACCGATTTAAAAATGACCTCACATTGGAGAGTGACTAGCGTTCTGACAGGGCTCAAATTGTTCAGAGTGCAGCTGTTGAGAGGGTGCAAAATTTGGTGATGGCAGATTATTGATTGACCATGAGGAAGATTGTCCAAGAGGTTAGAGTGAGTAAAGATTCTGCACATGCAACTTTTCTTGATGATTTGAACATACACGGTGTGGCTGCAAAGTTTGTGCCCATGTTGTTGTTCTGGAACAAAACGACCTTCTTCTTGAAGTTGCACAGTACCTGCTGGACACCGCCAGCACTGATCCTGGGTTTCTGAACACTGATAACTGGAGATGAGTCAGAGGTGTACAGGTACTACTTCTGGGTGTTTCTAGAATTGAAAATTCCACGGAAAGGGTCTTGTTTTGAGAGTAGAGAAGAGAAAATACGGAATGCGACAGAGGAACATCATTCCAAAAGAAAACTTCTAGAAGTGTTTCTGGCTGTGGAAGAATCTGTGGACTAAGTGTGTGCAAGCACGAGGGGGGGGGGGGTAGAGTCCTATCCCATTAGATATTTGAAATATTTTTTCTGGCATAAAGTCGGATACTTTTTAGGCAGGCATGTTTTTCATTTTTTATAACCTTTGTACATTTAGAATGATACTAAAAAAATAATTTGTATATGTCATGAAATTTTTAATTTAAAAAAAGGAGTAGATCTTCTAAGTTTTACTGTCCAAATCGGAAAGTTTACGTTGCTAATATGAAAAAGGATCAAAGTGAAATATTTATTCTGTTTTTCTTTCTCCTGTAGTGATTTTCATCATGGAATATAAAAATATATTAGACATGGATTTCGAAATTTTTATGAAAATTAAAAACATCCTTGAAGATAGGAATTTAAGAGAATCCTTTCTTGAAGTTTTGCCACCAGGATTTTGCAGGTATTCCTAGTTTTAAATTATTAATGCAAAAGTTTTAAGTACTTTATGATTGAGTGTATTTATTCTAGCTCAAAAATGAAAGTCAACATAAAAACTATGCTGTACAAAACATTTCAGATGCATGTTTTGGGTTCATAAGAAACTCCTTTTTCAAAGCAAAAAGATTATGGGTGAAAAGACAACTAACATTAGTTCTGTAATTTTCATTGCTATTGTGGTTCTTACCATGATTTTGGTTTTTAATATTTCACTCAAACTTTTTATTTTTGTTCTATGTCTATCATGTCAATAAAATATTGTTGTTAACGCCTCTGCACAGGTCCCCAAGCGATGAGGAGCAACGCTTGGGGGTCTTGGCTCTTGGCTTCGCCAAGCAACCCTAAAGCCCCCATTGTGAGAGGAGCATGGGAAACCACCCCTCGGAGATGCACTTCCAACGTTGTAGCGGATGCAGCCATAGGGCTCTCGCTCCCAATCCCTTGCAAGGATACATGCGTATCCTAGTCTTACTTTAATATTATGCTCATACTCTAATTGTAAATAAATTTAATTGTTTGTTGTTTTAACCACGACTCATCAATGCAGTCATCAATCTCAATATACAGTCCACTGCTGGAAAATTAGTTTTTCCCCCCTGAAGCCAGGCGGCTTCATTTTTGGTCAAGTCTCAACGGAGGTGAATCAGCGTATTTGATTTCTTAGCGGACTTTCTACTTAACGAGATGACGGACCTCAACATTTTAAACCGCAGACCAGGAGGTCTCAAAAGACAAGTCACGCGGTTGCTATCATTTATAGGAAGTGATATGGACTCTACGGAAATCGAATGCAAACTTGAACATGTGCAAGCTCTAAAAACCAAATTGGAGCAGCTGAGATTGGATTACTATTCAGTGCTGAACAATGAGGAATTGGACGAAAATGAAACGATTTTCATTGAACTCGAAGAAGAATTAGAAAAAATAGAAGCCGCCCTCAAGCGCAAGTTCAAGCAGCTCAACAACAATAGTTCCCGCTCCTTTAATGATGGACCACCTAACTCAACAATCAGTATCCGGCTTCCCAAAATATCACTTCCAAAATTTAACGGCAAATATGAAGAATGGTTCCTCTTCAAGGAACAATTTAACTCCATCATCAATTGTAACTCTTCCCTCTCGGATTCACAAAAACTGTATTACCTGAAATCATCACTTATCGGCCGCGCCAAAGAAATAGAAACAATAGATTATACCTACCAGTCCCTGTGGAAGGCCTTGACTGAGAGGTTCGAAAATAAGAGACTAATTGTGAACAGTCATATACAGGAGCTGTTAAACATCCAGAAAATAACTCATGAGTCAGCAGATGAGCTGAGAAATCTTGTGGACAAGATTCACAAGCATCTGCGAGCCCTCCAGCTAATTTATCTGCAATGTAATGATTTTACAGAAGTTTTACTCCTCAACATATTTCTTCAAAAGGTGGATGCAGAATCACGAAGGCAATTTGAGATCTCCTTAACCTCTACAGACCTCCCAAAATGGAGCAATTTTGTTCAACTCTTAGAAAAGAGGCATCATTTTTTGGAGAACTCTCAAATTCAATACACTTCACAAATAGAACCCAGATTAACTCAAAAAACATCCATAAGCAGTGTAAATAAGCCATTGCCGTTGAACAGTTGTAAATTGTGCAGTGCTTCACATAATCTGCATAATTGTGAAGAATTCAAGTGTCTAAATGTCAAACAAAGGTATGACCTAGTGCGGAAAAACAATTTGTGCTTAAATTGTTTTGGATTATCTCACCGAGTACAAGATTGCAAATCTAAGAACAGCTGCCGACAGTGCTCACAAAGGCACCACTCTTTACTACACAAGGACAGCTCGACCGAAATTCCCATGCATTCATCCTCAACCCCCATGGCGAACGAAGCACAATTTCTTCCCCACAATTTGCTTCAAGCAATACAGGTGTTGAAAACCCCTCACTCGAGCGGGGGAAGAACAGAGACACTTGTTTACTTTCAAGTTGTAAAGCTATCCTACT
The DNA here is from genome assembly GCF_026930045.1 of Uloborus diversus. Lineage (NCBI taxonomy): Eukaryota > Metazoa > Arthropoda > Arachnida > Araneae > Uloboridae > Uloborus > Uloborus diversus. The sequence continues at coordinate 54,310,984 of NC_072736.1, forward strand.
GTCAACTGTTAAGATCTGTACCCCAGCTGATGTTGCACAATACTCTCAAGAGTTTATGAGACACTCGTGGAACAAGATTGAAGCTGAGAGACATACTCCTAATGAACTATCGAACATTTCATTGACTGTTACGATCGATAACAATTCATTTCTTAATGACACATTCTAGGAATCTCTAATAACTTTACAAAACTTGTGAGAACTCTGAGTTTTATGTTTAGATTCATTCAAAACTGCAGGTACCCAGATCAAAGGACATCTGGCCCAATCAAGACGCAGGAGTTAATGAAGGCGGAAACATTTCTTATTCAGGCTGTTCAAAGGACAGATTTCGAAACGGAAATAACGAACTTATCAAAGGGAAATTTCGTAACAGGTAATAGTAAATTAAGATCTCTAAACCCCTTCTTAGATAAAAATAACGTCCTTAAAGTAGGGGGTCGTTTAAGTAATTCGAACCTCTGTTATTCTCAAAAACATCCTGCGATACTCCCTGCTAAGCACAAGCTAACTCAAATTATTATAAAGCATTTTCACGTAAAAAATTTACATGTTGGACCGCAGTCCTTATTATATTTTGTAAGAGAAAGATTTTGGTCCCTGAATGGTAGGAATCAGTGCCGAAAAATTGTTCATAGTTGTATCACTTGTTATAAGGCAAATCCCTCTTTAACGGAACAACTCATGGGATCTCTGCCTGAAACGCGCGTAAACCCCAGTTTTCCTTTCCAACATACTGGAGTAGATTTCTGCGGCCCATTTTACGTAAAATATAAGGGTCAGAGAAAAGGGGTTTTAAACAAGATTTATATCGCTATTTTTGTGTGCTTATCGACTAAGGCGGCTCACTTTGAAGTAGTTTCAGATTTAACAACAGAATCACTTATAGCATCTCTAAAACGATTCTTTGCAAGAAGAGGTAAATGCTCAGTTCTGTATAGTGACAATGCAAAAAACTTTGTGGGCGCCCACGCCGAACTACAGCGTCTTTACAATCTTGTGTGCAAACCAGATGAATATTTAAGTAACTATTTATCTTCCGAAAATATTGAGTGGAAATTTATCCCTCCAAGAACTCCTCATTTTGGGGGAATTTGGGAAGCAGGTATAAAGTCCTTCAAGTACCACTTAAAGAGATTGGCAATGCGAGATTGACATATGAAGAATTTATAACTGTAACTAATCAGGTAGAAGCAATTTTGAATTCTCGACCACTGACTCCTTTGTCATCAGCAACTGATGATTTAGAAATTTTAACACCAGGTCATTTCCTTATTGGACGGCCAATTAATTCAATTATTGAACCTCAGCTGTTAGATTTAAATGAAAATAGATTAGGGAAGTGGCAAAGAATCACTAAATTTGTTCAATATATATGGAAGCAATGGAAGCGTGATTATCTAAACAATTTGCAACAAAGATCAAAGTGGCAATCAGAAACAAAAAATGTTACAGTTGGCTCAATGGTCTTAATTAAAGAAGATAATCTCCCAGTAAATAAATGGTTGTTAGGAAGAATCGTTGAAGTCCTTCCCGGCCCTGACGGAGAGGTAAGAGTTGTATCTATACGAACAGAAAGTGGGTTAACAAGGAGATCAGTCTCTAAAATTTGTGTACTGCCGATAGAACTATAGACATGTTTAGTATTATTATTAATATTTGTGTTTGTAGTTTTTTTTAAATTTTCAATTGTAGAGCTCATTATGTTACTCATTATGCTATCGTATTTAACATGTCTTACTGTTTTCATAATTATTCAACTTTGGTAAAGGATTTGTTCAATTTTTATGTAAGTTTATTTAAAATCTATGTTTTTCAATTGTTGAATGTAATAAATACATTGCAACGTCGGGCAGCATGTTAACGCCTCTGTGCGGGTCCCCGAGCAATAAGGAGCAACGCTTGGGGTCTTGGCTCTTGGCTTCGCCAAGCAACCCTAAAGCCCCCATTGTGAGAGGAGCGTGAGAAACCACCCCTCAGAGATGCATTTCCAACGTTGTAGCGGATGCAGCCATAGGGCTCTCGCTCCCAATCCCTTGCAAGGATACATGCGTATCCTAGTCTTACTTTAATATTATGCTCATACTCTAATTGTAAGTAAATTTAATTGTTTGTTGTTTTAATCATGACTCATCAATGCAGTCAACAATTCCATTATACAGTCCACTGCTGGAAAATTAGTTTTTCCCCCTGAAGCCAGGCAGCTTCAATTGTGTATTTCTTTTTCACACTTTTCTGTTTGTTTTATACTCTTTTTCTTTTTTTTTTTAAATCAAGTATTACTTTCAAAGTCCTGACTGGTTGGAAATGCAGAGCATCATAGATTTTTCTGTATTTCAGACGCATCAATGAAAAGAAAGATTTTTAATACAATTGCTACAGAAATAACTATGAAATACAAAATTGAAACTAGTTGTGAAAATAATATTTAAATGGACTAAAAATAATAAAAACACAGCAGCGAGCAAAAGCTTCTTTTCTGGAAAGTGCAAGATTAACAGAATTTCAAATACACAAATTTTCCAGATTGGTTAAGCTTTAAGAAATTCAAACTCATTTCAAAAGATTTAATGCAATAAGGCTACAAAAACTGAAAATCAAAAGTTTATTGGTTTTTCCAAAAAAAAAAAAAAAAGAGTATTGCAAAATTAAATTACATAAATGTTGTGCAAATATCTTAGCAGACATCAGCCAGAACGCTGTAAAGTAGTAAAACGACCGAGCGTTTACCTAATGATCAAGAAAATTAATTTATCTTTTTCCTAGTCATGCTCTTTTTCAAAATTCTTGACTAAAAAAAGTTATTTTGCTGTAATGATGGCATCATAATATTTTTCAGTTTTCCGAACTTAGTACTATTGGCCAAGAAAGCAAAATTAGATGTAAAAAAAAAAACTCACAAATTTAGGACCCAAGCCACTTAGCTGTTTTGCCCTTGCAGTAATCAGGCTCTGTTGTACTATAGGTTAATATTATCTCGACAAGTTCTCATAAATACAGTGGAGTGCCACAAATCTGCCAACGTGAAAAATCGATGGTGATTCAACCTCCCTCCCCCCCTTACAAGTTTTTATTCTTTGTGCTATTAACTTATTTTCCATTTTTATTTTATTGTGGTCTATAATAATCCAAATCACCATAATTTACCAAAACTATTTTTTTAACTGCATAATTTGTGGATAATAAATACAAAAAAAAAAAAAAAAAAATATTCAATTATTAATTATTTTAATGTATTTATTCAAAAAATACATTTGTATTTCTGCTCAGTATGCTTTACATTGTGTACTATTAAAGAAATATCGTAAATCAAAAGCAGATGCTAAAAGATTGTTGCAGAGTTACAGAAAAATGCTAATATTTCGTGTGACACGTGGCATCAAAGAAACACAAAAATAAGTAAAAAATAACAAAGAATTCAGCATGTAAAAAGCAAGTGTAGATAAAAGCCAAATTTGGACATTTCAATTGAATACAAATGCCTTAAACTATTGAAAATAAATGCCAAGTATTTTCAAACTGGCCCCATTTATTGGTTTTTATTTCCTTGTGGTGGTGGTGGTTATTCAAGAGCAATTTACTTTTGGATTTAAAGGTTTTTTTAAGTAACAGCTAAAAGAATTAGTTACAATTTTTTTAATGATTATAAATTATCCAATTGTCCTATGAAGTAATTCATGAGTGTTTCGAAGTTTTAATTGTGGTGTTATTTTTTCAGTTTTAAGATATGGATAAAAAACATTGGTTTCTTTATGGCCTGAAATCCTCAAAATCCTAAAATCTGCACAACCACTTCTCTCAAGTTGTGTGGATTTTTGACCCTCCATTGTAGTAGTTTTCCTTTTATGGAGGTCGGAAAAAAGAGAAGATTGTGTATGATGAATTATAAATTTTTATGCCCTAACTTGTGTTCCTAATTTGAGAATACATTTTAATTTTATCAAATATATAGCGGCATATCTGCATAAAATGGTGCCATGGAAAGAATTGAAATTGTGTGTGGTTCAAATATTTAAAATCATGTCTGTTATTATTTTATTCTCGAAATTTGGTTTTATGATCAAAAGGTTATAATTCACATTCTATACAACTTAGAAGTTCCAAACGAATTCCACTGCATGCGAAAAAATTCATTCTTTTGATTGGTACTACTGTTTTAAATGTGCAAATAAGTTTACACTACCAAAATTGGGGAAAAAACACAAAGCTTTTTAATCTCTCCAGTAGTTATAAGTCTTGCATAGACGAGCCCGGTCTTGATCAAGTCACCTTCTGAACAAAAAGAAAAAGAAAGGAATTTTTAAATTGGTTCATTCGTTTAGGAACTAACAAGGCCACAGACTGACCCACATATGCAGATATTCACACAGAGATCCTTCGAACTTATAAGTCCCTTTCTTGTTGTGTTGAGGAATTAATTTGTATTAATTCTGGAATGTTTATATCCATGTGAACCGAAACAACCAAATTTTGCAAACTAGGTAAAACTATTGTGTAGATAATTTTAAAAATGAAAATTCTAACTAACCTATGCACATTTCAAAAATCATATTAGTGTTAGGAAAATGGCAAAATGGCACACGTAGCAAGTTTACAAAGGTAACACGATGAACTGGCTTTAATTGGGAATTAGGGAAAAAATGAGTATACCTATTTTACTTTCCCTGCATGGGGATTTTTTTGCATTAGAACTATCATGAGCCTGCTCAATATAAACAATCTCTCAAAGTCTTTCTGGGTGAAATTTTGAAATTCATGTGTTAAAATTTGGAATAATCCTAGCTTGACTCCGGTACCATGTACTTTGTAAAACTATCCTTTAATCAAATGGTACAAGAACACAAAACATATGGGCATTTTGAAAAACAGAAAGTTAGCTGATTTGTTTTTGATATAGTGTTACCCTATCAGAGGAAAATCATGAATTTTGATCAGGAGAGAGGAGGACTGGGGGCTGAAATCCTAAAAAGTTTGCATCAATGTGTCACATATATCATAAACTAGATGGTTAATTTTTAACCTGGTTGTAACTTTTTGACCACTGGACAATCCAATTGCATGGGGGGAGGGGGGGGAGAAAATTTAGTCCTCAAGTTGTACAGAAGTAAGTGCAATGAACCTACACTGCTTGTAATTTTTCTAATTGTCATTTATACGTGTTGAAAAAGCAAAAATACAATGGTTGCTTCTTTATTTTTTCATAGAACTCTTCAAAAACTGATTTTAAAAAATGGTAAAATTCAAAAACATAATTGACCTTGCAATAATTTCTTTCTTCAGTCCTGATTTCTTGATAGAAATGGATGTGGAAGGACAGAAGCCAAATATGTCACCAGCAAGATGGCTGTTAATGCATTTGGGATCCAGAGGCATTTGTGTAGCAGACCTAATATCCTGGTTTGAAGAAATGAATTTAGAAAAAGCCCTATCCCTCTTGAAAAAGGATGGTAATTATTAGATTTTAATAAATAGTTATCAAATGAGTCAAGTGAATGCTAATTATGTGACTATTATCTAATTTCTCTGTTAAAAATTTTATCTTCTATAATAATCTGTGATTTATGTTTCAGTGTTTAAGAATAACAAAACATAAGATTATAAGTAATGTTTTTTTTTTTTTTAATTATTGAAAGAAATCAACTTAAAAGAAAAAGACTAGTGTTAAAAGTGGGTGGAGAAGTCTTACATTGATGTTTAAATACAAGTTTTGTGCTTACTATTAAAGAAGTTATTAATTTTATTTTAAGGGAAAAAAAGAAAAGAAAAATTTAGTGTGCCTACCCAGTTGAGAACTAGCAATTGCTAACCTGTTGTGTGTATGCATAAGTTCTAAAAGTAAAACAAGAAGTTCCGTCTAGAACTATACGAGCCTACTTTTCCGTATACCCATACTACTTTCTAGTACCTAATCAATATTCTCAAAAATAGCTAAAATCGCAAATTGTTTCAAACATATTTTTTAAATATTTTAAGCTAATTTCTAGGAATAATAAAATATTCCTCACTCATCTAAAAAATGAGATGCATAAAAAAAAAATAAGTAAATAAAAAATAAATAAATAAAACAAATAAAAAAATATATATAAATAAATAAAATAGCAGCATTTTTTAAACAAAGCAGCTAATACACTTTTTTCCATAAAAAAAAATCTTTAACAGCTTTCAAAACAAAAAATTAATAATTAAAATTAATAACTCATTAAAATAAATACATCATATCAAAAAAAAAAGTTTATTTTTCCCCTGTTGCCAAAAATAATTTTTTAAATTAATTAATGCACTTACCAAAATAAATAAAAACAGTAAAATGTCAACTTAAAGAAATACTTTCATTGTCAAAAAAAAATCGTTTGCACATATCTTTATGTAGAAACATAAATGACTCCGAAAACTGAATACCTAAATTAAAACTTTAGCGTGAAAATAAAAACAAGTCATATCAACACTATTTATTGCCAGTTAAAACCATAGCTGCATAGTTGGAGTCAATCTCATTTTGGGATAAAGGAGTCGTAGAGGTATATCCAAGAATCAGAGTCAGTCATTTGTCTTCCATGTATAAATTTTTGCCAAAGCTACGAAGTCAGAGTCGAAGTCGGAGTCCGATTAATTTTCAGGCACGAGAGTCGGATTCGAAGTCAGGTGCCCCTAAATTCTTGGAGTCGGAGTCTGGAGTTTGGCGTCAAGAGCTATTTCCAACAAAATTTGTTTGAAATAAATCTGCCTTCAAGTATGGAATCTACATTGACTTTCAGTTTCCCCGTAGGTGCTAATGTTAAATTTTTTTGAACTGTTCAAAATTGAACAAAAAATAGTTCAATCAAAAAATGAAATATGGGAATGAGGTGTCCTCGCTGAGATCTTTCAAACAAAAAAAAGTTTGTTCTAATCGGACTATTCATTCAAAAGTTATTAGGGGGGGGGGGACAGACCAACAGACATTTTTCCCTATCTCAATACCCTACTTTCCAGTTTTTAATTTTTCGATATTTATTTAATTATTTTATTTATTTTTGATTTTTTTTTTTGTTTTACGCGATATTTTTAAGATGCATTAAGCCTTCTTTCATGCTTTTTTTTTATTTTTCTGACTTTTACTGGGAAAGTAGGCTAAAAAGACAAGGGGAACGCATACAATTTTTAAACTGGGCTATGGAAGTGGCACAAGAGGAGAAAAACCATAGCTATTCAGTTGCAGTTGGCATTGTAAGCTTCTCACATGAGTGACAAAGAACTGTTTTGCAGTTATTTGATCAGGGTGTGAGTCTAAATTTTTTGATAATTTATCAACGGCATCTTGTCCAGGGTTGCTTCACACCAATTGACAGCAATTATAATTTTCATCTTACTCTTTTAGATGCTAGTGAATACATCCCTAAAAGTTTGATCAATGTGACTGAAAACCCAATCACAAATAGTTTCAAGAGATGATTTTTGAAACTATTTCTGATTTTTTAAAAAAATGTAATTAATAGAAAAATTTTAATTCTAGTTTTAGAAGTAAGCAAACTCTTATTGGAAAGCATTTTCTTGTGAAGTATGTAATTAAGCTATCTTTTCTAATGATTTCAACTGTTTTCCCTTCCATTGATTAATGGTATCATCAAAAATATAATGCTTTATTAAATGATTAAGTAAAATAATGTATTTTTCACACTTTACCATTATTTTAGAGCCTTTACGGATAGTTGAACAACCTGTTGAAAGATTATCTGTCTGTGAAGGTGCAGAAATTGAAATAACTGTTAAAGCAACTTCTTATCCTCGTCCTGAATATCAGTGGTTTAAAGATGACCAGGAGTTGCTACTTCAATACAAACCAACGCTGTCCATTCCAGATGCAAAGTAAGATGTATCAATGTTTTGAAATTAAGGCAAAAATTAAAGAGAATTTTAGTTTTCTTTATAATTTTATTTTACTTATTTTTTTACAAATTCTAAATTGATCTTTTTCTTATTGTAATTTAGTTTTCCATAAATTATTTAGTGATTAAAATATTTAAAATTATCTTTTTTGTATTTACATGCCCAAAGAAGAACCAGACAATAATTAAAAAATAAATATTTTTAAAATTTTTTATTATTATTATTATTTCAATTATAACTAAAAAAGTGACTATGTTTGTGTAAAAGTTTTTATCAAAGTAAATATTAGTTTGGAATGTTTGCCAACTGTCAGAAATAGAATGTATTTAGCAAAAATACAATATTCAAAATATATAGAAGCAGTTTTTTGCTCAGCAAAAGCAATGTTACCAAAAAAAAAAAAAAGAATGTTACCAAAAAGAAAGCTGGTATAAAGATAGCTAATGAATCAGCTCTTGTTGTTTAATAGGAACCTTTATCCCATTATGCCAGTACTAGCATCATTTATCAATATAAAGTGCTGATAATGTCTTATTCCTTTTTCAATGAAATGCTCAATGCCAATCAATTAATGGTGCATATACAGCCTACCCTTCTGCCTCATTTGCCCTCTTTACAATTGATTTCTTACATCCTTGCTTCAGTGAAGTTTGATACTGATCTGATTGTGAACCTCTAATTGTTTTATGGTGAAACTAATAGAAAGAGACTAAAGCTAATTACAATTTTTTTTGTCAGGTTAATGCATGGTGGTGTTTATAAATGTCATGTTGCAAAAAAGGATTCTAAAACAGGAGTGTATGAATGTCTTTGTTCTAATCCAGTGGAAGTGGTGATTGCTAAAAAAGGTATTAAAGCAGTTATAAATGAATTTATGTCATTAGTGTGAGCACTTATTTGTACACACATTTCACTTCATATACATCTACGTAACCAAAAGTGTTGGGATACTTTCAAAAATTCATATTTTTGCGGATTTCTTGAGAAATAGTAGCTCAATTGCTCTATAACTTTTGTTGCATAAAAGGTGTGCTCCAACTGTCTTTTTCTAATAAAAATTAAATGACCTATGCATTTAGGGGACCAGCAACAAATTGATGGAAGTGAAAACATTTTTTGATCACCCTTCATTATAAATAGCTCAGAATAATCTGTAAATTTCAGAAATAATTTTACTTGCTATGTACAATTATTGTATAGATTTTGTGGAAGTATGACTTATAGCCACAAAGATATAAGCATTAAAAAAAATTGCATGTTTTTTGCTCATAACACAAATGGTTTTCTGTGTTATGAGCCAAAACGTTCAGAAAACCTGACTATACAAGAGAAGTATAATACTAAAAATTGAAATTAAATTGTTGAAACTTTGAATGAAACATGAATGTTTTTAGCCATTAATTTTTCACTGTACATCCACAGTAGATAGCAATTTACAACCTTCATACTTTAAAGCCCAAGTAGAAGAGGGAACTCATAAAAACATTCTTGTTAAATCTTAAAAACTTAAAAAGATATCGGCGATCTAATGAGCTGTATTTCAATGAGTCTTGGAAATGCAATGATTCATGAATTATTGATCATAAAAAATATAAAAGTTCATAAAAAAATTAAAAGTAAAACTTTAATGTTTTAGAATAAAAAGAGCAACTAACAAAAATCGCTGTCGTGAAAATACTTAAAAAATCTGAATGTGTCTAATTTGTTACCCTTTGCCATACCAAAAATTTGCACTAGGATTCACAACTTTTGAGACCTGCTCTGTATGTGTGCATACTCACTTACACTTTGTAAACTCTATTATTCTGGTTCTTAAAACTATTTGATGTTGTAAGATTGTTTGATTTTCTCATACCTTTTACTTGATTTCAAATTGTTTTGAATGTTACAGATAATATTCTAGCAGGATCAAAAGAATGGGACAGTTGTCTGAGAGCTCAAGAAATTACTCAGGTAAGTTTTACAATGCAAATAATAGTTCCATTTATTTCCAAGATATTTTGCAAATTTGCAGATTGTTTTAAAAGCAGTCTTTTGTTCTCCTTATGTCCTGTATTCATGACAACTCTACTCTTTTTGTTTCCTTTTGTAAAGCTGCAACATAAAAGTAATTAATGTACATTGTTTATAAATCATGCTTTTTTATGTCACTAAGTTTATCCAACAAATGATCAGTTTCATGAACAATCCAATTTGAAATTGCTTCCAAAAGAGAAAAAAAAATGCTTTTCAGACTAGCTGTGATAAAATGACATTTATCGTACGTTTTTTTTTTTTTTTTTTGTATTTAATGATGGTTGGTTTGATGTAGCTCTTAAACGGCAGATTAAATGCAGCTGCTCTAAATAGTGCAATTTCAAATGGTTTATAGAATTCAATGATGAATAGTGACCATAAAACTCTAGCACAACTTTTTATTTTTTCTTGCAAATTACAAGTTTTACACTCAGCCTGCTTTAAGTTTTACTGATGCCTTGTAACTGAGAGAAAAATGTTCATTTTGACACTTTCCCCCCTAGTACTGTTAAATCACCTTTCTCCATGCTCTTTTTTAATCCTTGTCTTGCATGCATTATACATTGAGCTTACTCCAAATATTTTTTGTCTAATTTTATTGTTTGTGGTTCCTTGTAACTTTGTTTTGACTTCTTTTCAGAATAATTTTAATTGCATTCCTGAGGAGAAAGATAAAAGTGAGTGTATTAAATAAGTATTTTTCTAGCATAAAATTTTTATTTATTAAGAACTGGACAATTAGTTATGCAGGTATTGAGCAGAGATCCAGGGGGCGAGTCGTGGGTGTCATGAACATTTTAAGTTTACTGTGGGGAATGCAGTGGCCTTGACTTTTTTCTGCATGGGAAGGAGTGGGGTTTTTTTTCGTTTCAATTGTAATATGCATATTTAAATTAAATGTTTTTTTCTTGGAGGGTGAAGGGGGGTTCTCATTTTGTCTGAATTGTAATGCTTATTTTAATTATATTATTTTTGGGGGGGGGAGGGGGATTTTTATTTTGTTCCAACGGTGATGGGTATTTAAAAAAAATGAATGATTTTTTCTTCATAAGGGGGGAAGACTTTCATTTTGCTTGAATTGTTATGTGTATTTTAATTGAACTCTTAATTTTCTATTGGTCAAGAGGATAATTTTTATTTTGTTCTAAAATAGCATGTATATTTTAATTAAATTAATTTTTCTTCAGGGGAAAGGAATTTTTATTTTGTTCTTTTTCTAAAGGTAGTCATAAGGGACAGTTCCTTTTGTTTCTTTTTTTTTTTCCATTATTACATGTAAGCTTGAAACTAAGATTAAATTATGTATGTGCATATCTGTTAAAGTAAATGAATCTTGTTGCTTCAATTGAAGGGGGAGGGGAGTTTATCAGCTGAAGGGATTTATTTTAAATTCTGTATACAGCTAGTTAATTGTCTTTTATTAGAACATATCAAATTGCTATGAGTCAGTAGTAGTCTTGGGTGTCCTTTCAAATTTTATTAATGTATTTTATTTCTGAATAATTTTGATATTATTCAATTCAAATCGCTTTCTTATAATTCATTTTTTTACACATAAAACATAGTTATTGCAAAATACTGTAACCACAAGGAAATAGTTGATTCAAAATTGCAAATCTTTATAGGGGGAGGGGCAGGACTTTACTGTAATACATTTTTGACATTATGTAGAGCATGGCTATAAAGATTTAAGTGAAATTTGTTTGCTGCTGTTCTTTATGACTTTTTAAAATATTTTATGTAGCAATTAAAATAGTTCGACAACCATACGTCCATGGCAAGATTGGTCAAGGAATGTCCATTTGCCTGCATTGCGAGGCCGAGAGTTCATATCCAGTAAAATACCAATGGTTTAAGAATGGGATACCTCTAGAAGGTAAATTTTTCTTCTTTTTTTCATTTCTTTCTTAAAGCAAATTTCAATGTCAACAGTAATGTTGAACTCATGATAAAAAGACGACGAATTTAATATTTTTTTTATGAGGAACACTTTTTAAAGCAGCCAGTTTGATTAGGCAGGATTTATGAGTTAGCTAGCCGCATGTGGAAGGTTGTTGCACACCACCGTTCGCAGCGTACTTTGGGGACGCTGCCCTTTTTGTATTATCTGGGGTGGTACTTTAATTAATCTATTCTTTTGCCAAGGTGCACTTTTCATTTAATTCACTTTTGCTCAAATCAGAAAAAGGATTAGTTCGCAAGATGCTAGAGTAATACAGTAATTCTGGTAAAGGGAAAAGATGGCCCAGAGAGAGAGAGAGAATCCATATTTTAAATTAATATCTCTCCTATTAAAACCCTTAAAAACTGAGACTGGACTATGCATGATCCTTGTAAAATTTCAAGGATTTTGATATCTGGTTCAAACCTCAAACCATTAACATTCTCTTAGTTTAAGTGACTTTGTAGATTATAGATTCTAAGAAGGAACAAGGTTAAATACTTAAGAGCATTAGCAGTGGCGCCGACTCCATAGGGCTTGAGGGGGCCCGAGCCCCTTCAATAGTTTGTTTTAGGGGGCAGAGCCCCCTCAATAATTGAAGAACATTATTTGTCATATTATGGTTTCTAAAATCACAAAATTATGTTGATATTTTTTACTTTCCTTGTTTGAAGATATTACATTGTAAAATACATTCAGTAATGAATTAAAACAAATAACTATTGCGGTAGTAAGCAGGTTAATTGAAAACGAGTGGTGGAAGACGTGATAGTTTTCTTCAATTATTAGAGTTAATAAAGTAATCTCTCTGTATTAACTTTTTTAACTCTATTAAAGCATTAATTTTGAGACATTATTTTTATTTAATGAACTCAGCCTTATTCAAACCAAGCTTAAATTAGTTATTTCACTTATAGTAATCAAAGTGCAACAACAATCTTTTATGCTTTATTCTTTTAATGATAGTTTAGATTTATTTAAACATCATTTCAATCTTTTCAGAGCTATATATTCACTGCTTTGTAATAGACTAAAAGCATAATTATTACTGTAAATTGAATTAGCTTTTTACGAAAATACTATGCGTTTTTTTTCTTTTTTTTTTCAAAGCCAAAAAATGTGTTGGCTTGTCGAGTTTCTCAGAGTGTCGATTTACTGAGAGTCGAGTTTTTGAGGCTCTAATGTTGATCATGTGATTCTAAAATGCTTAAAAAACTTTAAAACTCACTATTTTTTATCTCAAATTTTAGAAAATTTCTCCTGGCAAGGCCCCTGTTATGGCACCCTCCCCCCAATAGTTGTTATAAATCAATGCCACTGGGAGTTCCTTTCCAGGCAAGTCAAGTGCACTACCTTGTATAGTGCCATAGCCTAGCTATGACACTTCACGGCTCCCCACAAAATGGAACTGTAATATTGTCCCTCACTTAAGGCAAGTGACGATCTAATTGAAGCAGAAAATTTGTGTACCAATTTTTAGAATGTTTTACTTTGAAAACGCCATCTCACATAGTGTTTGCATAAACTATCCATACCAGAAAATATTTAAGTTGGCATTTTCAAGGTACAAAAATCTGAATTTTTTTCAGGGGGGGGGGGGCTTCGTGCTTTAACATACTTCCTAGACCCCGGTGACATCCGCCCCCCCCCCCCAACAATTTTTCCAAGTCTGCACCCCTGAGCATTAGTATTTTTACATAGTATAAAATTACATAGTAGTCTTGTTTGAAGAAAAAAGAACCTAGTTTAATTATAATGTGAAAGGCTGTGTAAGATGACAATCAGTTGACTTGCATGGTCATGAGTGTCTATCTTAACACATGGTACACACTTGTAGAGAATTCTGATGATTTTTTTCACTTTGTCATATGACAGTTTATAACCATCATCATTTATTAATGTACAATGTACATTGTTAATTCACACCCTATCTCTTATATTTTTACTTGAACTTTGTATTGTTTTGAATGGGTCATTGCTCCTTGATTGAATAGTTTCTGAACAAATCACATGTGTTTCGTCATGGAATGCTCATTCATATCTTATCAGTCCACAATATGTTAAAGAAGATTTTTATCATTTTTGTACTTTTCAAAATAAAGTGCAAAAAAGCAAAGTATGTCCCAAGGACAATGCCTCGCTCACTCAAAGCATACTTCCTGCAAAAATGAATCCTTTCAAAAGGGATAAAAACTCTCAAAAATGATTCCATATATAATTTTAATGCTTCAGCACGTGCCATCCCCCCCTCCCCTCTCCATCCTATGGACTCTCATCATGTGTGAGAACTGTTTGAAAGCTATAGTCAAGAATGACTGATGAATAAAAAATCATATCACTTTGTTGCTATTCAAAAGAAAACCAGTCCTTTGGAAATTGTGACGTTTTTGAGAAGGGTCTGGGCCAAGAGAGTTTAGACTGATAATGTGAATACTTCATTGCACAAAATTTCACAGAGAGGCTAGAAAATTACTTGTGTTGTTATTTGTTGTAGTTATTTCTGTTTCAAAAAAAAAATAATTATTATTATAAGTCTTTCAGGGTTCGTACGGGTCATGGAAATCCTGGAAAGTCATGGAAAAAGAATAAGTGAATTTCAGACCTTGAAAAGTCATGGAAAATTGAAATTTCCATTGAAAGTCATGGAAATTTATTTCAAGTCATGGAAAAATGTCCTGGACAGAGATAAAATAACATTAACTAATAGAGCATTACAAATATTGAGTGATAGCACATAAGAGTTATTAAAAATGGAAAATTGAACGATCCCAAAATCATATCTGAATTTTGAAAAATCATTGTATCCACTTCTGTTGCAGACTTCTGTTGTTCCTTTTTGGGATGTGATTTTACTGCTTGGACATCTCTTATTTTGAATTTCTGTTATTTTCAACACTTCTTATGTTTTATATTATGTAGTAGTGAACTTGCACTTTCTTGGTTTTGTCACGCCCACTCAAAAAAGCAATTCAATTGCATCCAAGTTTGATTCCAGTACTCGTAAGAACTTTGTTATTAAATTTATCAGAGTTTATCTTAATTTGTTGAAGGTTTTATAAAGTAAAGATCTTTAGTCAGACGATAGAATACAGAAAAAGGGGAATTCTAATATTCTAAAGTAGTACTACTGTAGTGCCCAACATACGGCCCAGAAAACTAATTCATGCGACCCATTGCTACGTTCTGCTACGTTCAATGTCAAGAATTGAACATGTTCTGGAATTTCTGAATCTTTTAATTTATATAAAATTAAAAATGTGAAAATAAGTAAACAAAACAAGTACTTTTGAATCAGAAGATTGATTCATTACTGAATGGTTTTTTCAAAAAATATCTGGTTTAGACATAAATATATCTAAACTATGTGGATTTATTTTAAAGAACCAAAATACTGTCAAGTTATGTGGATTATTAAATGCGCTGTTGGACACTGAAAGGCAACTTTTGAAGCAAATTTATTGAAACTTAATTGATTGCTCTTTCAACCTTTGTCCCATTCATTATCATTCTACTTGTTTATATATATAAAAAATTAGACATTTAAGCATCATAATTTTAGTTCCACTGCATTATTACTTTACTTAAATTTAAATGATGAAGACAAATAAGAATAGTTTAGTTTTTTAAGTGTACACTTATATTTTTTCCATTACGAGTAAGTGCTTCAATGAGGCTGTGGCATTCCTGTAGACGTTTTGCTAAAGCTCATTTCCAAAAATTAGCAAGTTTGAGATTAAGTAGTGTTTTTCTCTTCGTAAACAAGGTCATGAAAATTTTTATTGAAGTCATGAAAAAGTCTTGGAAAAGTCATGGAATTTTTTCATCCAAATAGAGTATGAACCCTGGTCTTTGTTTTGAATTAAGTGCATACATCAGATAGTTCTATTCATTTTATTACAGTTTTAAATGCTTAAACTTATAATCTTTCAAATTACAGGTGAAACATCAACCAAGTTAGAATTGAATTGTTTATATCCTGATTCAGTTACTTCAGATACTGAATGGAATTATCAGTGTGTAGTAAATAATGATTTTTGTCACAGTCTCTCCAATCCAGTTACGGTTGAACTTGATAATGTTGATGAAACTACTCCTTTTATTGGTAACTACTCTTTTGATGATTCATGAAAAAAAATAGTGTTTCCAAATATTCTCGCTTAACTTTTTATTTACCTTAAAATACTAGAGCCTTTCAAATTGTTTGGTTGTTTGGAAATTAATTTTGTTTCTGGTGAAAATGAAACATAATTTTCCTCCAGTATATAAATGTTTTTTTTTTTTATTGTTTCCCTTTTTTATCCGATATCTTTTGACCTATTTCAGCAGTTGCATGACTCCATGCTTCTAATTTTATTAATTAAACTTCTAATTTTCTTAGCTAGTTCATTTTTGGCAGAGCAGGACTTTTAATTATTTACAATACCCTGCCATTAAATTTTGTTCTTGAAATAAATGGCAGATGTTATTTTGACATTTTTGCTTTTCTGCAATTTTTTGCCTTTCTTAAAGAAATAAAGGTTTGTGTTTAAAATTGAATTTTAAATCTCGAAGTTTGTCAAAATTAAGCCTTATCTGAAAAAAAACCTATTAACTTTAACTTGAATTAATAATACTGATAAATGTGCAAAAACTATTTCATGTAAAAAGATGTTATTTGCTGTAGATTATGTGATATATGCATTGCAATAAATCAGTTGCACAGAATATATTTTAAGAATATCATCTTATAACTTCTGCTTATGAAAAAAAAAAAAAAAGAGTGACATGTTTGTGACCTATTTGGGCATAAAGGATATTCATGCTAAATATAGAGGAAACCAAGGAAATGTAGAGGTAAGCAATACATTCAATTATGTTTATGTGACAGAAATCTGATGTTTCATAGTCAGGTAAGGAAAGTAAAATGTTCTGAATCAATTACAGTGTTCTGTAATTTGCTTGTAAAAAACATTGTTGCTCAACTGTTCAACAAATAATGATATTTTGAATGATCTTGTCGCGTATTAAAGTAGAATTATAAGTTCAAGCATTTTCTTCCACCCGCTGGTGGCATGATAGTTAGGCGCTGGCCTTCTACGCCTGCGGACCCCAGGTTCTGACCTGGGGTGGCCAGTCGGTAGATTTTTGAGATGCAGAAAATCATCAGCGCTCATGTTGTAAAATTATGCGGCATGTAAAAGATCCCTTGGGCATTTGGCTTTGGCTCCTTTGGCAGAATTAAATTTCTAGTGCAATTTCGCATTAAAGAGAGCCCAGGTGTCTTTATCTGGTGGAGACTGGGCATCCGAATTATCCGTGACATTGACATCCGTGCCTTAATGGTGTCGCATGAAAGACTGAATGCCGTATCGGGGGATCCCATTAAGTCGACTAAAGGCTAAATAGCCTTAGAATGCAGCCCCCATTAGAAGAAAAAAAAATTTCTTCCAAAATAATGGTGCTTTGTAGTATTTTGTTGTGTTGATTAATGAGTATTTGAAGTTTAAGCATTCTAATGAAAAATTTCAATTCTTGTTTTACAATTTTGCATTTTTCAATAACTTATGGTAAAAAAAGATGCATTACACAGTTTTTCATCCTTTTAAAATCAACAAGAAGTTGCATAAAACATCACAGCATAAACTATTTTGCCAAACTAAAATACTTTTCTTCTTCTTTTTAAAGCTGAAGATAAAATAGCCTTTTTGATTGCCAATGATACATACCTCAACTTACCAGAACTGAAAAAACCATCTCCTGATGTTGTTGATATGGCTGAGCTGCTTTCTTCAATGAAATTCAAAATTTTTGCTGTTAAAAATCTTAGATTATTAGAAATGAAAAATGCTGTCCATGTCTTTTGTAAAATGTTAAGACCAAAAGTTTATGGTAATTTTTTGTTTTTATGTTGTTAATTTGTATTTTGTTTATGAAATATATATATATATATATATATATATATATATATATATATATATATATATTTAAAATTTTGAACCCTTGCAATGTATTTACAGTTGTAATATTCATTGTGTGACTTTACTTTTTTCAAAATGACACAAGAACATTTAAAGTATTATCTTTTGTTGACAACAGTCGAACATCCATTTATCGAACTTTCACATATTAAAATTTTCTATATATCAAAATCCCAGCAAATTTCTATGTTCATTATATAGAAAAATTGTTTCTATATATATCGAAATTTTTTCCGAGACATTCGTAGATTTTTTTTCCACTTTAGACTGTTTGTTAGGGTGGGTCGATTTTGACTTTTTTTTTAAATCAAAAACGCCGGTGGTGGTAAAGTTGTGTAATGGTATCAAATACTCGCATAAAAATTTTTTTGGAAATCAAAATATATTTAGATCCTCCACCAGCCCTTAAAGTTTGGCCAAATATGTAAAAATTGACATTTTTTAATTTTTTTTAAAAAAATCTTACGTATATATTTTTAATAGCCTATAGTTCGAAAAGTTTTGTATTGACATCTAATGTTCATTAAAAAAAATTTTTGGTAATTAAAATATATTTATACCTTCTGCCAGGTCCCTGAAATATCGCAAAAAAATGTAAAAATTGACTTTTTTTTAAAACTTTTTTTTCATTTCTTATGTATTTTTTTAATCACCTGTGATGTAAATGAAAAGACCCTTTGTTTGTGAACGAAATAATTATCATATCATATTATATATACCAACCCTTCCGGGAATCTGAAATTGCGCATTTTGCCTTTTTTCTTTGCTCTTTCAGCTTAGTTTTAACTGTTAAAGAGACAGATGGTGTGATTCCTCCAAATGTTTATTTTTCTTCTTCTCTCTGATATAATAAAACTATTTAAATCACCCACCCCCAGTCTGACAAATCGGCCCATTCTTGGCACTTAGCCAAGCATATATGAACCAAATAGAAATCGTAACGAAAAACGCAGAGCAGAAGAATTGGTACAGCGAATGAAGTGTTATCAAGCATATTAGATTATTTAAAAACAACCCAAGTATCTTTGGATTTAATTGCAGTAGGATCAGATGGAACAGCAGTCAATACTGGTGTGAAAGGTGGTGTATCAAGACTGTTTGAGCTGCATTTAAAAAGGCCGTTGCAGTGGCTCATATGTCAATTGCACGCCAATGAGCTACCTTTACGCTATCTGTTACGGCATCTTGATGGAAGCACTATAGGTCCTTTTACATATAATGGTCCTATAGGGAAGCTTCTTGGCACATGTAAGCAGCTACCAATTGTCAACTTTAAAAAAATCGCTTTTGATTTGTCAACAGTTGATACAGACGGACTTGGCACTGACCAAAAGTACTGGTATCAAGTATGTCAAGCAATATGTTCAGGAAATTTTTCAACATCACTGTCCACCAAATCACCAGGAAAGCTATCTCATGCTAGGTGGCTTAAAACAGCAAACAAAGTACTTCGTTTGTATGTTGGTACAAAAGAATCATCGTTGGAAATAGGGACTATTGTAGAATACATTATAAAAGTGTATGCAAAAGTTTGGTTTTTGATTAAAACTGAGCCTTCATGCACAGCCGGTGCACAGCATCTTTGGGAAGTATACACTACTCAAGATATCTTAGCGATGATCTGAAATCAGTAGTTGACCCTGTTATACAAAGAAATGTTTTTTTTTTTTTGGTCATCCAGAAAACCTGCTGACAGCCATGATCAATGGCACGCGATCCTCAGTAAGGAAATTAGGCTACAGAACAATCCTGAAGGTCCGAACTCTTACTAATCAAACTGTTCGTGATTTTGTCATTCCACCTCTAAATTTTCAAGCAAAAGACCATACAGAATTGATAAATTGGCAAAATTGTGCCCTTACAGATTCTCCACTCACCAAACATATACCCAATGCGGAACTTGAGAAAGTAGCTGAAACGGGTGACATTATTGAAAGTGAGTTGTGGAATTTACCATGTCATACACAAGCGGTAGAAAGAGCAGTTAGGTTGGTGACAGAGTCATCTTTATCTGTTTGTGGAGCAATATGCCATGATGTCTTTATACGTACAACATTGGCTTCCCGAGAATTAATGCCAAAATTTGAGAACAAAGTAATGTATAAGGTGTAAAATTTCTTTATTACAAAAAACTCCGAGGTGATGAATTCTTAGTCATTTTCCCCCAATACTTCAGGAAAATGAGCGAAGAGCTGCTGTAAAACTGCAACGACGGACTTCTGGTACTTTAATCTTTTATACCTATGTTTTAATCCTAAAGAATTCTATAGTGTTATTATAGAAAAATAAAGTATAAAAAATGCTTAAATTTTTTTTAAAAAAGTGTTGGATAAAATTTTTGCTTTAAAACGTCAAGATTTTAAAAATTATGAAAATATTCCAAATTTCACCGGTTGAGCGGAGCTTGTATATTATTATTACTTATGAGTGAAGAATCTTACTATGCAATAATTTTCACTACGGGTGATTAAAAAAAAATCAAACATGAGAAATTTAAAAAATAACAAATAAATGTCAATTTTTTCATATTTGGTGAAATTTCATGGGACTGGTGAGGGATCTAAATATATTTTGATTACCAAAAAAAAAATCTGTATGAGCATTAGATGTCAATACACAACTTTTCCCATCACAGGCGATTAAAAATATTATACATAAGATTTTTTGAAAAAAAATTTTATAATGTCAATTTTTACATATTTGGCCAAACTTTGAGGGGCTGGCGAGAGATCTAAATAAATTTTGATTTCCAAAAAATTTTTTATGCGAGCATTTGATGCCAATACACAACTTTTCCCACCACAGGCGTTTTCGATTTCAAAAAAAAGTCAAAATCGACCCACCCTACTGTTTGTCTCATAAAAAATGAAGCTTAGAGAAGAAAATTACGTTCACACTAAAGGTTGCTACAGAACTCATAGGAAATCTGGGGTTGAAGGGTGTATAGTTAAGTTCTTAAATTCCTTCAAGTTTATTTCAAATCTTAGCTGTAACCAGTAACACTGTAAAAACAGTTTCAAATTATCCCTTTTGTTTGTTGATTATCATTTCTCGCCTTCTTAGCTTCAGTAAAAATCATTCAAGTTAAGGAGAATGATTTTTTACTTTTCCCTGATCACATTGTTAAAACGAAAATCCCCTAATGTTGCGATCAAGTTAAATTGCTGAAGAATATAAAATGTATGGTTGGCATAAAAACATAATTTCTGTTAATTTTTTAATCATTAACTTTCATTTAATCCGATACTCATGTAAATTATAAATTGGGTTTCATACACGAAAATTAGCTTTTATTTTAATGTTTTAAGATACTTTTATGATAAAATAAGGTCATTTCCATATATCGAAATTTCTATATGTTGAATTTTTTTCCAGGAATTTGCTACTTCTATATATGGAGGTCCGACTGTATAATGCTTAAAAGTTTTATCTAAAACCGCCTGAGTTTTTGCCACAGGATTTTAGTGCTAAATTTTTAGAGAAATTATCATTAAGTACACAATTTTTAAATGGTAACTTTTTAAAAATTCTAATGTCTATGGTTAAAAATTCTTTCAATAGAAAATCTATCCATATGGAGAATATCATTCATATCTATAATTTAAATCGAAATCTACCTCTTTTCACCTGAATGGAAAAAAAAGTTTTCATCCTACCAAAATTTGCTTTTTCCAAACAAAGCTGTAAGAAAAATACTTAAATAGAAAATTCTACATGCTTTAGTTCTTACTTTTTCTATTGCACAATACTTAGAAGTGGTTAACCTATTAAAACTATACGACATTCTTTTCTTGATTTTCTAAATATGTATTGATTTAATCATTTAGCAAACTTACTTTTCAAGCAACTCTACTTCTTACCAGCAACCTTATATATTTTGTGTGTTGCAGCACTGTTTTTCTTTGCCGGACATGGATTTGAGGAATTTGGTCAAACCTATTTATTACCCATTGATTGCAGTGATAAGTATCTGAAGGAGGAGGCTGTTTGTACAGAATATGTGTTGAAGTGTATGCAAAAAGAGAACCCAGAAGTTAATATTTTGCTTATTGATTCTTGTAGAATGTTATCCCCACAAGCTAAGTGAGTGTGATAGCAATTATTTTGTTTTTTACTAATGATGTAAAAAAGCTATGATTTTGGAAAGCATTTTAAAACTGAATTAAATACAGTTGCTGGCATTCAATAAATGCATATATCTTTCATAGAAGAGTAATATACACGTATATGAGTGTGTATTAAACCTAATTCACAAATTGTCCGCACGTAACACTTGCCATTTTAAGGGGACAGACATACGTTTTCCAAAAAGGGAGAAGCATTCATATATTGCCAAGACACGTAAAGCACATGACAGTACTCTCACCCAATAGAGAGAGCATGCGCATCTTGTGGAGACCAATGAAATGCGACTTCCAACAGGATGAATGGCAAATATCTAGCTTCTTGTCACGTTGACGGGTTCCATACAGTACGACTTGTTTTCATGGCAACGCCGACCAAAAGCTGGTTTTAGGGAGAAAAAATCGTCTCTGACCTTACGTGCGGACGATATGTGAATGTTGCTTTAGACTGGAGACATACATACCCTAAGTCTTTCAGCAACAAACTACAACCTACTAAACTGGAGCATAATCACTTCATTATACCATTTTATGAAGTCGATACGATATTGTTGTTCAATAGGTGTGCAATTAGAAAATGCTATCGTAATTTTTTCCTATCTTGAGCCCATCTAGATCATGAATCAGAGTGGGAGTCTGAACAAGGAACCAGGGGTTTTGGACAGTGCTGTACACGGTTACTGAGATGTTTAAATCAGGAGTGCCAACGAGGAGGGGTGGAGGGAGGGGCATTAGAGGGATTAATGGGCTTTTAAACTTTCTTTGGAGGTACTCTATAGCAATTGAGTGGCTGCTGCATCGTTTTTGAGGGTTCAGTATGCCTTTCAGTTCTTAGGTTCAGGAGGGTTCAGTCTTAATCAATGAATATTGAGAGAAAGGAGGGAAGTCAAAAAATCATTTCTGGTGACTTACAGAATTTATGACGACCAATGTCACAGAAAAAAAATAGTATATTGTAATATGATTTCAAACAAAAAAATTAAGGGGAGGGGGGAGTATTCTAGTCTAGAAATTCAAAAAAATTTTTTTTTTCATTTCATATTTTCAAAGTTTAGACCTTTAAGAATAAGCCTCCAAGAGGATTTACGCATTAAGAAAAATGTCTTTATCTTAAAAAAATTAACTATAACTCCGAAAATAATTCTAAAAGCCAGCAAACCAGATCAACAGCGCGGCAAACGCTCCAAGGTAGGAGTTTCTGAAGCTTTAAAAGAAGGCAGAACTGCTCTTATGGCTGAAAGATCTGCCAAAAATGTAGCTTTTGAGGCATAGGAAGAAGCAATTTATAAGGCAGGTATGAATGTTTAAAAAAATATAAGTATAGCATACCATTAAACCGCTCGGACTGCCTGAAATGCAACTGCAAACTTTAAACATGTTTTTCTTGAAACTACTTTTTACAATACGGTTGACAGGATATCTCAAATTCCAATGCACCAATTTATTTGAAATTTAGCACAGACTTTCTTAATACTAAATTGTCTCCACGTAGGGGTTTCTGAATTTTTGTTTTTTTACTATTTTTAAAAAATTACCTTAGTTGAAAAAAGGAACCAGAAATAACTTTTTTTTTCTTCAAAAAAAACCCTGCCATTTTGTGCTTTTTTTTTCCAAACTCACTACGTCCAGATAATTTTACTTCCTTGTTTAATAAGAATCAACCTTAATTTCATGTTTCAGATCATCAGGAGGATTGGAATCTCGTCAACCAGTTGACACCTTTTTTTTTCAGTCCCCACTTTGCTGGCCTCTACTGATTTAAATTTTGAATTTTTTCCCCATTATTATACATTTTTATACTTCTCAAGTATCAACAAAAAACTGACAAAAAAATTGGTGGAAAAAATGGTTAGTTTTTGGTTACAGTTTTTTTTTTTTTTTTTTTTTAAATTGCGCCTGCAAAATCGTCTCAAAATCGATCCTCTAGACTAGAATTCTCCCTTAGAAGTTCATAATTTTGGTTAACAGTTATAAAAAATACTGCGAGATTCTTTAATTGCTCGTGGAAATAAAATTAAATGGAGAGTTCAAATTTCTATTTGGAGTATGTATCTGTACAGTAATTGATAAAGTTGTAATTTTTGAAATGCAAATTTTCATAAGTCTATTTCATATGCTCAACAAATGCTATGTTCATCACCAATGTGGATCAAAACCATTTTCATGCTTCTTTGATTATACATATGTATATATTTTGTGTGTGTTCTGATTTTTGTTATCCTCAGTGGATGGAGGAAATCTGTTTCTGACAGGGCGGGATGGAGGAAACTGATTGATTCCTCCATCCTGCCCTGTCAGAAACAGATTGATAGGTCTTGGCCTGCCCTAGGCTGTAGTGCCAAAAAAGAAGAAGTGTTCTGATTTTATTACTTTACTTCATGTGTACACAGGAGTGTATCGTACAAAATATTATTCATTAATGAGTAAAAAATAATTTTAAGGTCAACAATATAACGTTGTAAAACTAAGGGATACCTGAGTATCACAAACATTGTAGAATGCATCCTTGAGTTTCCGAAACAAGAGCCAATGCAGTTTTTTCATAGTGAATTGGTCTGTACCACATTCAGTTTATTAAAAATTAATGATGTTTACCTTCAATACATGAACTTATTAAAAACAATTGTTGCCTTGTTTTATGAAAAGATGAAGTGCATGAAAAATAAACAAAATATTTCAGATATCTACAATAAAAAATGATAGTTCATATTTAAATCTTTTCAGAAAAAAAGATTACAGTTTTTCATTCAAAGATAGACAAGTTGCAAAAATGAAAGGAAATACCATTTATGGCTATTCAACGTAAGCATGTTTTCAATATTTCAAAAATTTCAGTGTTGTGATTATGTAAAGAGATAGTCAATTTTTCAAGAATCATACATGAAAAATTATTTCTGTTCTTTTTTTATTTTCTAATGTACTGTCAAATCTCCATGTATCAAAGTAGCAAATTGCCAGAAAAAGATTCGATTTATAGAAATTTCGATACATGGAAACAATTTTAGTTTATCATAAAATAAGTTACTAATTAAAAAAATAAATGTCAAACATTTACTGGGCACTGCATAGTAGGGTAGGCCGAAAAACAACTTTTTTTTTATTTTGATAATGGGTAGTGCGGAAAAAGTGCCATTGGTAGGGCAAAGTGCACGTAAAACAATTCGAATTTTTTCTGAGGATTTCTAGAACTGCTGCAAGTTTCGAAAAAAAAATGCTGTTTTTTCATGTTTTTAGTCAAAATTAGTAAAATTAATATTTTTTTATTTTTGATGATGAGCTGCGCAGAAAAGGTGCCATTGGTGGTACTTAACTCCCATAAAATTTTTGAGACGTGGGATACAGTTCTTTCCTTCGCCACAAATGAGAAGAACTTTTACTAAGTTTCAGTTTTTTAACATTCAAAATTTTTTTTCTCAAATAGTACAAATTTTGTTTTTACTATATTTCTCTGCCATTATTATGTAGTTCTATTACATGTATTGCATTTTTAGATGCTTGGGGTGTCATAAATTAACAACTTATTGCGTATAAAATTTGAAATGTGCTATTAGAAAACTTTGTGAACCTGCATTCAAAATTAAGGTTAAACAGCACAGAACTCAACAAAGAACTAAAGATGGTGTAGGTGTACAGAAAATTTCTGCTTGTACTTTCAAGAGACAATTTCTTATCTACACTGTTTTAGGTAATAAAGCATTTTTTGAGTCGAATTTCTACCTTTTAGTGCTTTTACTTCTGTTACAGTATTGCTACAATGAAAGCATCTATTCCTTCGTCGCCATATGCAAGTTCCTTGCAATTTTAGTAATATAATATTTACTACACACAGCTGGTATAGAACTTCAGGTTCTAAAATTGTGTTGGGTACTGTGTTTATTCCAGTTTCTTGTGAGGAAAGACGTTTTGTGATTCGAGGTTGGCTGATATTGGTGGAGAACCAAACCAGAGCATATTGTTGTATTCAGTTAACTTGAATTTTAATTTTGGCACCTTAAACCTTTAACACTCAAATTTCTTGATCTTTGTTTCTTCTTTTAATTACTATCTATTTATTCAGTTAATATTCATCACAATGTTTTAATACCTTGGGTTTTTGTCAGTTTCCATTGCTGTGGTAGCATTGTTGTGAATTCTTAGGAAGGCCATGTTTTTTACTTTTTAAAATCATACCGGCAAATCAATTAATATTACGGAAAGTGCGAGACATCCTAAGGCATCTTTGGGTTTCCAAGTACTTAAGTGCAAGCAAAGAGATCTGTAGACAGCTGTGAGCCACCTAGACTACATGGTTGGCTATCTTGTAACTCTGGACAGTCCAGTTGAAACAGTTGCACAACAATCAGTTATGTGTTTTTGGTCTGTGCTCAAATTTTCAGTATTT
The DNA here is from genome assembly GCF_026930045.1 of Uloborus diversus. Classification (NCBI taxonomy): domain Eukaryota; kingdom Metazoa; phylum Arthropoda; class Arachnida; order Araneae; family Uloboridae; genus Uloborus; species Uloborus diversus. The sequence continues at coordinate 54,337,270 of NC_072736.1, forward strand.
TCCTTTTCTTTTGCCAATGTAGAAATGCATGACAGAGGTAACATAAAATGATCTATCATTTTATGTTACCTCTGTGGTTTTCATATGCCATCAGCTTGGGTTTGATTGGGCCAGAAAGTTCTTAGATTCAGTACTTTCTCTATCTTATTTATCAGGTGTCAGACCGGGAGTTCATTTGTATGAAAAATGTACACCAAATGTTGAAGTTCTTTATTTATTTCCATCTTTTTTTAAACACCTGCAACAACACCGTTGTTTTTTGTATTTATTTTCATGTTCTTATGGGAGTGCCGTTTCACGCGACTGTTTTTAGTTAAGAGATAATAACTTTGTTTTTATTTTAAAAGATTTACCAGTGATTAAGAAAGAATTCTGCTTTACTCCCGTTGGTTTTGAACTCTAATAAAACAGAGAGCTGCATTAAGTTTTGTAATAGCATATTTTAAGCTTAAAAATTTATATGCATAAGTAGTTAATTTATAACACACCATGCATCTAAAAATGCATCACATGTGCAGGGCCAGATTTAGGGGAGGGCAGGCGGGGCTACTGCTCCGGGGCCTGCACAACAAAGGGGCCCCCACAATAAAATTTTTACAAAAAATATCCTAACTTTTACAAATCAGCAAATTTTACGTTTTTTCTCCCCTTTAAATTATAATAACAATAATGTAAAAAAATAAATAGCAGTAACTTCAGGATGTATTTACTATTAAAATGCTGATCGAAAATATCGGATATATACATATATATCAAAATATTTGGATATATACATATCAAAGTATCGGATATTTTTTCGAAAATATGATGATTTTTTCAAACCCTGATTAGGGGCCTCCACACTTCCAAATCCGGCCCTGCACATGTGATAAAACTATATAATTATGACAGAGAAATGTGGCAAAAACAAAATTTTTGCTATTTGAGAATTTTTATTGAAAACGTTAAAAAAACTGAAAATTGCTAAAACTTCTACTCATTTGTGGCAAAAGAAAGAGCTGTACCACATACCCCAAAATTATTGTGGGAGCTTAGTACCACCAATGGCATCTTTTCCGTGCAACTCGTCATCGAAAATAGAAACATACTATTTTTATTAATTTCGGCTAGAAACATGAAAAAAACAGCATTTTTTCGAAACTTCAACCTAATTGCGGCAGATCATAAAAAAAAAAATGTCTCAGAAAAATTTTTATATTTTTTATGTGCACTTTGCTCCATCAATGGCACCTTTTCCGTACTACCCATCATCCAAATGAAAAAAAAAGTTGTTTTTCGACCCACCCTACTGCATAGTTTCTAGAAAAACCAAATATAATGCCATTTCATGTTTTTGAGTGAAAGTTTTCTGTAAGTTTCAGACTTTTATTTACGGCTTTCCGATTTTTCATACTAGCAGACACTATTATGAAAAGCTACAGCTTGCGGAAATACTAAATTTACCAGAAATGATATTTTTGCGCCTTTATACATTTTCATTCTTTGGCAATTCAACTTGATCTTCAACATTATGGGATTTTTGTTTTGACAATGTAATTGAGAGATAAGTGAAAAATCAATCTACTCAACTCGAATCATTTTCACTGAAGCTAAATAATAATCAACAGATAATAGGGATAACTTGAAACTGATTTTACTGTATTACTGGTTACTGATTGCAACTAAGATTTGAAATAAACTTGAAGGAATTTAGGAACTCCAGAATGGAACAACGACCTATCTACACATCTCTCAACCCCAGATTCCTTGTGAGTTTCGTAGTAACCTTTAGTGAACATAATTTTATCCCCTAAACTTCATTTTTCATGAGACAAGCAGTCTAAAGTGGGGAAAAAAAAAAATCTAAGAATGTCGCAATTTTTTTTCTATATATAGAGATTTTTTTCAACATATAGAAACAAATTTTCTATGTAATGGACATGGAAATTTGCTGCGATTTCGATATATAGAAAATATTAATGCATGGAAGTTCGATATATGGACATTTGACTATTTGTTTTTACTAAATGTATGATACATACAGTCGCGTGAATTTCTAGCACTTTTTGAATTAAATAAATTGATCCCAAAAACATGTATGAATTATTCTTTGGAATTTCCCATGTTTGAATAAACTGATTTATTATTCTACTCCCTTTTTTTCGAATTCTTCTTTCAATCTGGCAACTTTTTTTTTTTTTTTTTTGTAATAAGTGTAAATTACATAGTCCAGTCAAATTTGTCCCCCAGAGTACTTAAGTAGCCACTACAGTTCAAAAGTAGTTTCTAGTCACTATAGTGGAAAAAAAAATAGTTTTTGCGATAGTTAACTACATTTATTATAAAGTAGTTGTAGTTGGCTGCAAAAAAAAAAAAAAAAAAAAAAAAGTGGTTTTTCCGACTACTAGGCTAACATTTAATAATGTGGCTCATTACCATCAGTTACAGCAAAAGATTTTTGTTCCAAGACTTTTATTATCCACCATTATTAACTACTTTTCAATCAGTTGTAGGTCTGAAAATATATAATTTTTCTTTTATTTCTATTGTTTGTAAAATCTGGTGTTTAACTTAGATTCCAATTCAGTTTTATCTTTCTTATTTTTATTGTATTCACTTGTTTATTTAATTTCATTTATTTATGGTTTAAAAATTACTTTATTCATTATGATTTTTATTTTTTAGTTCTGATTTTTATTCTTCTTATGAAAGTGATGTTGAAACAAATGGTTATTTTGTCAAGTACTTGAAACAGCATTTAACCAAAAATAGAAAGATAGTGGATATTTTAAATTTGGTGCTACAAGGTATTACATAATGCATTATTTGAAATCTTTGATTCAGTTTTTTTTACTGTAAAAAACAGATGCAAAAGTCACGACAAGCAGCAGGCTCTGCCCTCTAGGCCGATCATAATCAATTTGTCAACCCCCAGTGAAAATCAAGTAGCTCTTAAAGCTATCTATCCCCTTGCTTGTAACAACTGCTTCTGGTAAGCTGTTCCAAATGACTACAACTCTACTAAAGTCTGAAGTTGTAAGTTTTTCTAATTTCTAAATTAGCTTGAGACTTAGTTTAGAAGAGTGGTACTCAACCTATGGCCTGTGGTCTGTATTTTGCCCCCAGTCACCTTTTGTTTTGTTCAATTTTACAAATCAAAAATTGTGTTTAGAACTTCCCAAGACAACCTCAAAACCCTCTAGAGCAGGGCTTTCCAAACTGTGGGGGTTTGCCAAGCCTTAGTAGTGGGAACGCCACAAAATGTTTTAAACATGTGAAACGGCATTTTAATAATGCTCTTATATTTGAAATCCAAAATTTTCACCTTCAAAGTATGGAGTTATCCTCTGAATACTCCATTCTGACATCTCGAAATACAATGTTAGATCATGCAGCCACCACACTGCAAATTCCCAGGACACATTGTTATCAGGTTTCAAAGGCTTTCATTCAGAAAAAGTGTTCCAAATTTGCTCCGTTGAAAAGAAAGTGAAAACATTGCTTTCTTTCGTACAAATATGATTAACATCTCTTTCTATTAGGGAAATGTCTCAACATGATACTAATAAAAATTTTGTTCAATGAATTGCTATCGGTTGATGTCGAGAATGTTGGAGAAAAGAAAGGCCTTCCCTGGTCGAAGACTGTCCATTGCCGACAAAAATGCCGACGACTGTTAATTTTATCCCACAATATTGTGGTGAAATTAACAGCAAAAAATCAATCCGGTGTAATCAAAGGAGTGTTCCATCAGTACTGTAAAAAGTGTACCAAAAACTGTATTACTATGTGTATCCTTTTTTCAAAAATAAGAAAATTTAAGCAATCATCTTTAATAATTAAATAAATATTGATTTTTTTCCCATCACTGTTGTGTTTTTTTATACATTTTTTTTAACTCCCCATTTTTTGCAAAAAAAAAAAAAAGTGGTATGTGATGGTGGAAAATAAAGATCAGGTTCAATACTCTAAAAAATATGAAATTGACCAAAAATGCTCCCATGTATTTCATTACTATTTATTTATTTGCTGACCTGTAATACCTCTGTTGATCTACTTTGCTTCCATAAAAAATGCATCATTATTTTGTCCCATGTAAAGTTTCAAACCAAATGGAATTAAATAATAATACTTTTATCACCACTCGAAAAATTCTTCCATAAAAGCCTAAGAGGGTAATGTTGAAATTGGAATTTATTGGCTTCAAAACATCAGCTATTGAGTATGAACTTACCCAGAATGTGTATTTTACTTAGTACATAAAATGTATCATGTTGAAGAAATGCTTTTTGTATTAGAGTGTGCTGAAAGTGATTTGCTTATTTTTTTACTTTAACAGATTTTAAGAATGAACCCTTGATAAAAAAGCATCAGTATCCACAGATAAAAAGTAGTCTAGCAACTCCTAGGAAACTTTGTGATCCGGTTGAATGTGTTCAAAAACCCGTGCCCTTTGGAGATATTATGTCTTGTCCTGCCTCAAAACGTAAGTTTTGTTTTTGTTTGTGATTATATTATACACAAAATTGAATTGTCACTTAGCTATGGTAGTTACTAGTGGTTTTAGCTTTAGTTTTACATTCACAGACAACCAGGGGCGTGCAGAGAAACTTTGGGGCCCCTCACAAATGACTTTTACGGACCTCCTCCATATTGTTTACCCCTACCTACCTACATATATTTCACCCCTCATTTTAAAAATCTCGGGACCCCTTTAGGTTTCGACCTAGACCAACAGTGTCCCTTCTCAGCCTTATTGGTGCCTCTGCTGACAACCAGTGGTTGATACCTAGCATGAAAACTGCTCTTTTGCATGCAAAATGGCAGTTTTAAAGTTTCTTGCTGAAAAATCAAGAGTTGATCGAAAAAAGACAAAAAATTAGTTGCAGTGATACGGTTTTAAGAAGTATTTCAGAGAGAAATCTAGCCTTCAATCTTTCTTTTTAAAAGTTTTCATATATGATCTAGGAATCTTAGTAGTATAGAGCTTTCCAAAGTGTGTACCGTAGCCCCCTGGGCTGCTTCAGAGAGAGGTTAAGAGTGCCACAAAATGTCCATGGTAGCAATATATGGGTTATTTGCTTGAAATTCCTTTTTTTTTTCTCAAAGTTTTGTTCCATGATAAACTTTTTGCTTGTAGCATTGTATTGTGTTTTATTACATAATGTGACCTTTTATTGAAATATTTTGTCATTTACGTAGCAGTATCTGTTTTGATTTAATGCTAAAAAACCCTTTGTTTCTAGAATCTCCATTGGAAAAGCTGTTAATTAAAACAGATGTATGTTCTTTCCTTCTTGAGTTCTATCATCATCAACATACCTTTTGCAATGCTTTTGACATAAAGCTTTACCTTATTATTCCAAGTGGCTGTGATATGGAAACACTTTTGAATTTTGAAGTTGACATTGCATTTCGATTGGTAGGTAAAATTATTTCTCTCGATTAACTTATTCTCTGTTTTCTATTTCCAAGGATTTAAACTTAGATTAAAAACTGAGTATGCTGGGAAATTTCTAAATGCATCACTGTAAGTTGATTAGAAATGTTATTGGCTTGTAGCTTATTCAGTCTCAAGCTAGTGATCAGAAATAAGAAAGCAAGTCAAATTTATTTATAAAAAATATTAGTTATTGACATCTATATCATTCACCACATGCTACATCACTAAAGTCTTAGGTGTGGCTTCAACAAGAACTTGCAGTTTTTAAAAAATAATTAGACACATAAAGTAACTCTCTATGCACCACATAGTATCACATAGGGTCAGAAGGTAAAAAGCCCAACAATACAAAAAACATAAAATGAATCAAATATTATAAACAAACAAACAAAAACTTTGAACAAAAGAACACTAAGTCAAACAATGGAATGTATAAAAAGTTTTAAAAGGTAAAAAGTCTCAACGCTCTGAACTAGAGCAGATGGAACAGGAGGCCAGGAAAACTACAGCTTCCTCAGCTCCTGCACGAGGGTCTCACTCTGAGATCTTATATGGTTACATCGAAACAGCAGGTGTTCTGGATTCTCCTTATCTTGGCCACAATCACACATTAAGATTGCATCTATGTAAATAATTTTTAAAATTACCACAACCAGTACGGAATTGAGAAACAAAAAAGTTAGTTTTGAGGTGTTGCAGCTTCAATCTAAGAACTTGCAGTTGTTTCGTCATTTTACATTGCAGCAATTGTCAGCATTGTTTCTGTTGACTTTTTAGAAATTTCCAGAACTATTCCCAATTCCGCGTGCATCATGCCTATTGTTAAGTCTGAACTGAAGTAAGCATTTCACCTGATGCCAATGGGCAAAAACAAGCTGTGCCTTTTTTTTTCTTTTGTACTTTTTAAGATAATTAGATTCTACACATTTTGACTGGTATGCATTACGAGTACATTACACTCCTAATGGTAGGTACCTGGTAGGTCCCATCATTAGACACAGTTTAACCAGTTAAATGGGAGCCAAAAGACAGTTCTGTTGTTTGATCCAGATTTGGAGCCAAGCAACTTTTGATCTAGCACCCCCCAGAGGTAATGTTTTGGAATGGGAACTTCGAGGATTTTTTGAACAGGACATATTTAACGTACCCCATTCACCATAAGCAAACCGAGAGTATCTTCAACGACCTGGCATTGAACACGGTTCCCTCCTGTCACAAGTCCAACGTCTTATCAAATTTGGCCACCAGGGCTCTGCCTCCACTAATATACAGTGCCATTAAAGTTACACTTACAAAAGTAACATACTTTAAAAACTAATTTGCATAATATGCAACTAACCATCCAACTCCGACTCAATTGCATTCAATTAATTGTAATTTTACAATAAAATATTACTAATATTGTTAGTTAGTTTACAACTATACCTAAGAATAATATTACTAATATTGTTAGTTAGTTTATAACTGTACTTAAGAATTTATTTTAAACTACTGGTAAAGAATTTATTTCTCAAGTCTCAAGTTGATAAACATTTTTCTTCATGTATGACATATTTTCCCAAGCCATAAATTACCAAATGTTTTACATGAAAATATGTTTTTGATGACATAGTTTGAACTTTCAGCTTTATTTTGCTTTTACTAGTTATATGTAGTGCCAAATGTGTAAGTTGTAGTATACACTATTAAACTAAGTCAAAGAAAAAATTAAAGCTTTTTAAATAAATTAATTATCTTATCCTTCTACTTTTTCCCTTGTCCAAAAATGATTTATATTAACTATTCATACATTTTCCTATCAGGACTCTAATGATTTGGTTCCTGCCAAAGGTGCTTGTTTGAATAAATTTGAATTGAAGTATGATGAAAAAATTTGTTTGTTTACAAAAACCATTTTAAGTGCACAAAAAATCCGGGTGAGTTTTTATTTATTTATGTATTTACTTATTTTTCTTTGTATTTGTAAAGTTTTGTTTTGGATTTTTCAGTCACTTAATCAAATTTGTTTATGCTTAACAGAGTATAAACAAAGAAACATATCATGAAATCTATGATACTTATTTGAAGTCAAGTGTCTAAATATATTTAGTTTTTATATAATTTTCAATGTGAATGCTGAGTGTCATATGATGCATAACTCTTACATTTTGTAAGTTCAGCAAGACTTTGAAAACTTTAAAAAATTGAAACATATCATTCATAAAATGTGTTGAATGAACGAATTTGAAAATTTTTTTTATAGAAACAGTTAATATATATATATATATATATATATATAGCAAATTTTTGTTTGCAGTTAATTAGATTAAAATTGTAAAAGCATTCTGAATGTTAGAACCTGTTAAAAAATATTCTCTTTTTACCCATGCTTTAATTCTATTGTAGGAAGAAAATGTAAATGGAGCTATTGTTTTGAAAATTACGTCTGATCAAGAAATATCCCTACCATTTTCATCCCCCATTTCTAACAAACTGAAATGTATGAACTATTTAAATCAGTTTGAGATAGAAAGGAAAATATGAAAGAAATATTTCCAAAAAAAAAAAAAGTGAGCAGATCTTTTACTTCTTTTTAAGAGGAAAAAGCATGCAGCTATGTTGAAAATATGTATCATGTCTTTGCACAGTGTACATACAAACTCATCAAATCATCAAAAACTTGTGCCAATAACATGTCTTACTCAATTAATTCATTGTATATTTCAATCTCACCTTAAAAGAATAGCATTTTTAAAATTATTTATTTTCTTCTCTTACTTGTATGTTCATTAAGTTTCTTTAGTCTTATATGCAATGAAGTAATCTTTTATATTTTTTTTATTTTATAAATTCTTAATTTCTAGTAATTTGTATTAAATACTTTGTAAATCATTTTAATACATAATGCATTTACATTATACTGACATTTCATACATGAAAAAAAGCAATTTGCTTATTAGGATTAAGTAATGATAATTACTTAATCCTAATAAGCAAATATTTTATGATGTTTAATTTTAATTTTAAAACACATAAGCTTAACGTACCAAAAGAGTTAAAATTCATTTTAACAGTATTTTTTGCAGCAGACAGTTGAAAGTGCTTATGAAACCAATTTTACCTTCTTCAGCTATCAGAACAGTAACGGGGGCATTCCACAAAAAAGTCACATTAAGTTCAAATCTGGAGATTGAGGGGTAACTGCTTGTCCCCCACGTGACGGTTCATATATTTCATCAAAAAGTAATGATTTTAAAGGGTAATGACAAATTTTTTTGCTAAAGATATCACACATAAGTTTGTAATTTGTTAAGCAGAAAAAAATTTTCTTTTACTTTTTAAAGTACTATCTTTAATGACTTAAACGAGGAGTCATGTGCAGAACAAAATAACCGTTTTCCATTGAATGGCCCAGTTAGCGTTTTGTGTTCAATGTAACCTACCAATATCTGAAGAAAGAAAAAATGTCCTTTTTTAAAAATAAATATAGAATATTAGTGTATGAGTTGATTATCTTTGTAAAAATGTACAACTTGAAGAAGTATTTCATATTACCTAGTATATGAACCATACATGGTTAATTTTCGATTTAACATCAACTTGCGTTTTCTTTGTGCATTCCGAACGAGTTATTTATACATCAGACTCAAACGTGAGAAGTTGTATTATTTTGTGTGTTTGTTAAAAACAAATTCATATTTTGTTAAGCTAAACTTCAGAAATTTTATGATACATTGAAGTTATGTTTTGAAAAGTTTTAGTTGTTTACGTTTTTATATATCTGTATTGTTTATTATGAAGTTAATTGCACAAGATTTTTATGTTCATTCATTTGAGTTCAGATCAAACTACATGTAGCATTTAGTGATTGTTAAAATGAATATTGAAATTATTGACTCAGTAGAACCATATTTTCAAATTGCAATCCGTCTGAAAAGCACATCAATATTATTCTTATATTTTCTGATTAATATAATACGTAAACAGAGGGATAAATTTGATACCCTATGCTAGCCTTTAAATACCTCAATATTTGAAAAAAATTCATACCCTTGATAAAATTTTGTCCTTAAACATTGAGAAGGGGCTTTCCAGGTTGAATAGATATTTTTTAATAAAATGTAACCAGGGGTGAAACTTTTCTGGCTACCCTGGAATTTTAGGTTTTCAACTAGCAAATCTTAGAATTCTAGATTCATTCCTAAATAATCTATACATTTAAATGATTTTTATACTTAAATACTATTTAATTTTTTTTTTACTCATATTACAACTAAGACTACAACTGTCTTGTTCTAAAAGTGTTCCTGTAAGTTATACTTTTATTTCCGTAAAGGTGAATCAAGAAAGAAAAATGTTAGAAGCTGTAGCTTTTTAAAAATAAATGTATGGAAAAATTTACCTCCAGTGTAGAGACAGGTGGAGCAAGTTACTTTACAGCATTTGTGCAGCCAGGTAGTGTAAGTTTGCTAATGTTTCAGAGCAACTGAAACAGCAAGACATTTAGAAAGGTGGAGTTGTGAACTGTGGTCCCTTTCTTGTGGGGCATGAGCACAAATGCCCTGGCATGTTGAGAGATGGTGGCATCCTCCTGCATGACCATGCCAGACCCCATACTGAGTCCTATGCTGCCGTGATCAGGTAAAGGACAGTAACGGCAAAATTTTCCTTTTGTTTTTTGGCATTCGTGTCTTCTATTGTATGTTATTATTGTACAAGCTCGCTTATCTGGTTTTCTCTGAAAAAAGGCTCGAAAAAAAGATCTAATTTCAACATTTTCTTATTGTTAGTATTGAATCCACATTTCTTCAAATATCTCAAAAACTCATTTCTGCAGATACTGCCGTTTACCTGCTCGAGGCAGTATAAGGACTAGCGGTTAAGACACTGTCTTTCACCAAGACAACCTGTGCTCAATCCTCGGCTTGCTTCATGGGTTCATCTTACTCTCATGCTCTATGGCAATCCCAAGGTATCATGCTAAAAGTATGGACATGGTGGATATACAGTGCTGGTAAAAAAAATTGCATCACCCTCGCATTTTCACAACAATGAAATTATGTGAGAAGTTTTGGTCCACTGATTAACGATGAATGTATGTGAAATTCTGCAAAACTTATGAAATAAACATTTAACAGCAGGAATCCGATAATTGTTTACGTAGATTGGGGCTGTTTCCAGGCCAAGGCAAACTGTAGACCCCATGCTCATTTTTCCATTTCTGAACCTGCGTGTGAGTTTAGAGAAAAAAAAATTACTTAACCCCATATCAATTTACCTCTGACAGAATAAAGCTTTTTAAATTGTTATTTACCAGTTTTGCCTTATGGCACGGAGCAGAATCATCGTGGAAAATGATGTTTTGAACTGAAGTCAAGTGATCCCGGATAGTATAGGAAGCAATTTCTCCTCCAAAATGCCAATATACACCTGAGCGTTTACTGTTCCTTACACAAAGTGAAGCCCACCAACTCCTTGATCAGAAATACATCCCCAAATCATCTGGGATACGGGATGCTTGACTGTGTGTTGAATGCAGTCGGGATGATATTCCTCTCCTTTGCAGCGCGGGTGATGCAATTTTTTTTTTTTACCACCACTGTAAGGCCGATACTACTTGCTAAACTCAAGAATTTTTACAAAAGTTCAAGGGGAGATCTAGAGTTACTGCGACCTAGATTTGGTCCTTAGTAACTAACTGGGAAAAGGGTGGTAGACTTCAGACAGTGATTTGATAATAGCTGCCAAGAACTTGATCCAGGGATGGATGTAGCAAAATAATGTAGAAACGTTAACCAGAAATTATCCTCATGTGTATTTTGTATTTAAATGCCTATCAAATTGTTAATACCTATATTTTAAATTTTTTTTTTCCAAATATCTCATTGTACAAGTTTTTGTACTTGAATTTAAATGTAAATGAAAGAAAAAAACTATAAACGTCTATATCATTTCATATTGCATTTTATTATTACAAAATATTTTGTATTAATTTTTATTAAAAACATATTTATTGGCAATAGAATAACATTTTATCACATCTGATGGCTTTTGAATTATTCATTGTTCTTTAAATACAATCATACACACACAAAAACATGCCATTTAATAGTTAATTTTATTATCACAAAAATATTTAAAATTAATTTTTATAAAAATATATTTATTTCCAATAAAATATAACATTTTATCACATCTGATTGCATTTAAATCATTCAATGTTCATGAGATCCATGCAAGAAATAAAAGCATAAATAATGGAAGAATTAAATTATCTATTTGTGCAGTTTTTGCTTCAAGGATAGAAGTGAAAATCACTGCTAATATTATTAGGAGAATATTTTTTTCAGAAAATTCATGACCTAAATGGAAAGGGAAAAAAAAAGTTGCATTAGTTTTAGAACATGAGTGGAAAATGCAAGAGATGTAGACTTTATAATTTGGTTCCCACTCCAAAATGGAAATCAAAATAAAGCACTTTAAAGCAGCCTACTTTTGTCCAAGTACGGTGATTGCTTTGTGCTCTTGGTAAATCCTAGTATTTTCACAGTTTATGTATTATCGTCTATACCTGATTCTGGAAGATCCCAGTAACAAATGGGAAAATACGGAATATAAGTTTTAATGTAATTAAAAACTAAGACAACAGCATAAACAATTATTGAGAATAAAAAAAAGAAATTTTTAAGCTTGATGTAGGATTGAAATTGTTAAACAAGGATTTGAGAATCATCTACAGTGGTTTTGTGGAGCATCTTGTGATTTTTCAGAGCCATCCAATATTGCATTTGAAAAAACAAAACTGAGGTTTGTGTTTTTATTTTGATTATTTGAAACACTAGCACAAAAATAATTATTAGAATTTAATTAATAAAACATTAACTAAATCAAACTGTGACTACAAAAGCCTTTAATTTCCCATATCTACACATATGTGATCAATGTGAAAATAACAAAATAAAATAGTAATAGAAAGAACTGAATGAAAGTTTTAAAGTTAGTTAAAAGTTTCAAAACTTAAAAAATTGTTATTTAAAATTACAATAATATAAGGGAAATGACCAGAAAAAAAGAATACATGACTCTGCAAATATTTCGACAGGTAAATGGGTATTTATGCAATGGCTTGAAAATGCTCGTTTAAAGGTGAATTTTGGCAAGAAATGTGAAGCAGATCAACTTTACTGAGTTTCAATTTTTACAAAAGAAAACAGAAAATGGCAGCAGGGAAAGCTTTTTGAAAGCAATTGATATTAATTTAAAAAAAAACAATTGAAATAGTTAACAAAGTAATCTTAGTAATTCATTGAAATGTCAAATTTCTATAAAAGAAATCAATGATGGGATTCGAAATAAGAGAGAAAGAGATGATTGAAAAAAAAGGAAATAATTTTTCATTTCAAAGATTTGCTTAAAACATAAAAAAATAAAGCACCTTGTCAAAATAATAAAGAATATTTTTTTTAAATTAAGCCTTTTAAAGGGCCCTCTGTGACACATCAGTAAAATAAAGCACTTTAAAGGATCTTCAAGGACCAGTGGTAACCCTGTTTTATTATTTTAACTTTTGTAAATTTTGTTGCTACCCATTTAACTGTAGACCTTTTTGGAATGTAACTGCTTAGTTATGTGGATTCATTTTCAAAAAAAAAAAAAGTCAATGCAATTTTGAATTTCTCTCTCAATCCTATTTTGTACTTATTTACACATTTGATACATTTATATTCATGAATATTTTCTTCTTGTTTGATTGTTAAAATTTTAGTTGGTGTGACCTCAAAATTTAAAGAAAAGGAAGACAAGTGTAGAAACCTTTAGCTCATTTTTAAAGTCATTCAAAACATAAGATTGTCCAACTATCCTTTTTTCTCTTTAGCCACAAAACAAAAACTTCATATGAGCCGCGACGTAAGAATTAAAGAATATTGCAAACTAATTGTTCTTGGATGATGTTTGCTGAATTTCTCTAACTTTAGACCTAAACCAATCTGCAATTGCTTGCAAAATGGAATAAAATCTAAAAAAATTTTCTTTCAGACTGAGTGTTCACAAATAAACAAATGATCTGTACTCACTAATGATAGGGTGAAAGTGTGTGGTAAAATAAACGTTGATTTTACCGTGCATGCAACCTTTTGTATACAGGGTGTTCTGTTTTAACCTGCAAGACCTTTACTTTCACAACCGTTAGTCCTAGAGTTAGTTATGAGTTAGGGGACCTACAGCCCACATAAAAAGTTAAATTTTGTATCCTTGACTAATTTTTATTTTTGCTTGAAACTTGCAATATTTTAACTCTGCATCTGATTTTGAACCTTTTTGCAACTGGAAGTAGACATCTGGGACTAACAGTTGCGAAAATAAAGGTCTTGCAGGTTAAAACAGAACACCCTGTATACAAAAGGTTGCATGCACGGTAAAATCAACGTTTATTTTACCACACACTTTCACCCTATCATTAGTGAGTACAGGGGATCTACAGCCCACATAAAAAGTTAAATTTTGTATCCTTGACTAATTTTTATTTTTGCTTGAAACTTGCAATATTTTAACTCTGCATCTGATTTTGAACCTTTTTGCAACTGGAAGTAGACATCTGGGACTAACAGTTGCGAAAATAAAGGTCTTGCAGGTTAAAACAGAACACCCTGTATGTATGTAAAATGGGGTAGAAAAATCTTTAAATTTTACATGCATAGCCGGGCATGTTTGTCTTAAAAAATACATGCCCAAATAAAATTTTTACATTCCCAGTTTTTTTTATTGTATAATAATAAAAATATTTAAATTTGTTGTATAGCATTAATCAGACAAAAAATTAAAATGAATCGAGAAACATTTAAATATAAAACATTTAAAAAATTTAAATAAATAGTTTACATAATAAGCCATAAAAATTACCAATACTTTAACATGCCCAGCTGGGCATGTAAGCATAGAAGATTAATGTCCTATCAGAATTTTTTCATGCCCCGGTCATGTCGGGCTATATAATTTTTGAGACCTGATATGTATATAATAGATTCTCCCCCCCCCCCCTCAAAAAAAAAGAATAATCCTAAGAAAGCACGAGAGGGAGTTGAATTACGAATAGTATTACTTGTTGTTACAAAAATATTGCTTGTATAGTATAAGAAAGGGAAAAAAATAAAAAGAAACATACCATATGACAGAAAAAGAAAAGCACAAAGAAGCTGAATGACAATTGCACTGACAGTTCCTTCTAAAGTTTTGTTGGAACCTAAAACATAAAAATGTCATGTAAATATATATAATTGTAAATACCAGATAGATAAGTTATAAAAAATGACACAAAATAAAAGCAACAACTACAATTTTATCTCCATGTCATACCAGGGGTGAGAATTTTATGCTTTTTGGCCGATTTCCACTGTTATTATTTTTTTTTTTAGAAAAGAAATTGAACTTTTTTCTTCCCCTTTTTGATTTATTTTGAAGATTGAAATAATTTTATGAACGTTTAAGTAAGATCTATTGCATTGTAATTACATTTTTATCCTTTATGCATAAGAATCAATCTATTTTATAAACATGCTCAAATACATATTTTATCAGAAATGTCCTGCCATGCTCATGATTTTAATCTTTTTAAATCCAGCGTATTTCAAAATTTGGGCTTTCATTTCACACATGCTAGATTTTTTATATTATATTTTATTTTCATAATTATTTTGTTTTTAATATGACTTTGTGTAAAATTAATAAGTGGCAGTTTCTTATTTTTAGGGAAATACTAAATTTTATCAAGTAAAGTTAATAGTTCAGTTTCTGATTTATTAAACAACATTTAATGGAAAAATATTTTAAAGTTGAAACAGCCTCTACATTTTTTAAAAATTGATTTTATGTCTGATAATGTCATACATTAATAAATATATATTACCTAAGATAATTAGAAAATAAAATGATTTTTATAACTTTAATGAACTAAAAACAAATAATAATAAATACACTGTAATTGTAGCCGAGCATATTGTTAGAAAGTGTATTATTTCGACAAATAATTTTTAGTAATATAGTTGGAAAATAACGAACATAATAGCAAATTGCTCAGCATGAAAATGATTTAATCTGAAACTAGCATTATCAACTGTTAAAGAAAATTATAAAACCATAACACATTTTATAAAGACTTCTATTTCCAATTTCTCTCTTTCCCTCCGCATTCTTTCATATTATTTCCAATCCTTTAAATCTTAGAATTATTTGATGCAATGTTTGGCTTTTTGACCGAACTGAGTCACTAAAGATTTTTAGAATTAAAATCTCTCTCCTTTTTTTGTTTTACTACTTTCAGTTATATTATACCAGCTTAAAATAAAATATTACATGAATGTTTTTTTGGTTCTGATTTGATTACCAAAAATATTTAACTTCCAAAAGTTCTTATATTAGAAATTTAAATAATAAGCTATAACTTGTGCTTGAACTTGGGTTAAGTGAGTAGATCAAAAATGTATCACTACATTTGTCAAACATTTTGCGTTTTTTTTTAAGACATAGATTTATATTGAAAAAACATGCATGTGTGACTTTTTGAGAATATGAATTTATTCTCAGACTAGCTTTGCATAAAATGTAGATAAGTGGACATTTAGGGATTCAAAAACAAAGTACCTTTCCAAAAATGCTTTCCGTAGGAAGCTCCATATAAAGCTGCCAATGTATCACCAAAGCCTACAGAAATGATTCCACTCAACTGGCAAATATGGTAGCCTAAATAAAAATAGATATGAACTTTAAAATGTAAAAATATTTTTTTATTTTATTTTGTACATGTACTCTAAGAAAGTATAATTAATAACTTATGAACTTTTTAGCTTTATTTACTTATTTATTTACTTTTGACTCAACATCTGCAGGATCCCAAATTTTATATTTTTTATTATAAAAGCTGGATGTATTTTTTAAATATCTGCAGCTTTTTAGTTCAAAAAAGAGAATTCTTATTGGCCTTTAACGAATTCCGATAATTTTGGAGTAAAAATGTCACTCATGTTTATTTCATTAGTATGTGAAATCTGGGTTGCAAACAACACTGTCGTAGATCATTTTATGAATCTCAAACTATGCATTGAAATTCTGAGCAATATGAACATGGAAAATAGGTGAGAGAATTGATAGAGTAAGATTTCAAATTCTTTCCAGCACGAAACAGCAATGGGGAGCTTTGATAATTACACTGCCGCCTGAGACAAACATTTTTTGGTTAAAGAATCAGCGAAAATAAGCATTTTTCAATCAAATCTAATATTAGTTTGGGATTGGTTTAAATTAACTAATCAGTTCGCTTTAGGTGATGTTGACATTGATATTGCGAAGACAGCTATCATCAGATGGCAAAATTCTTCAGTACCTATCATTTGAGAGGAAGTCCTCCTGGTTGTCCTCTTGATAGCCAAATCCTCAACTAATCACAACATTCTGCCAGAAATCTAAAATCATACAATATGTATCTAAGGTATCTATCAACAGTTCTTCTTCCCCTGAATTCATTGAGGCTGCTGGGGTCATATCTATCTCTCATGGTATGGTGCTCTAGCCACAGAAAAGTCCCTCAATGAGTTCCATTACAGATCATTTATCAAAGTAGCTGCAAACATCAAGACGGATCTCTAACTCTGCCATACCACCAAGTTAACCTGTTGCTGGGAACTTAACGGTGAATTACCGGATTGGGAGTTTGGGAAAGGAGGAATGACTAACTCGTGCTGAAACTCTCGGAATCGGATGTTGCTCCTGACGGAATCTGGAAGATGATTTTAACAGATGTCTTTTCTACAAGTGGCCGGGAGGTCACTTGTAGAAAATCATCGTTAGACTACTCTGTCGCAAGCTTGCATTGCAGGGGCAGTTGCAACAACGGAATCAAAATATTTATCCAGGACGAAGTTGACGACGATGACATCAATACATTACCAATTTCTAAGAACAACTTTTCCACTGCTAGGTGACATGACCCTTTCCCCTCAGAATAGAACCAAGACATCACCTTAAAGATGATATTTTCATTTTCTAATTACTGTCAGCCCATATTCCATGTAAACACTTTCAAAATATGATTAATAATAATGTAAAAAAAACTATAATTACAAAAAGGTGCTGCCGGTCAGGTACATTTACCTAATTTCTATTATTAAAATTTTCATTATCCTGCTATAGCGTCACATATTAATTTCAATAAGAGTAACGAAACTGAGTACATGCTAGAACTTCATAGTTTTTTATTGCTTGTCAGCTGGGTGTCATTGTGATTGGGCATAGGCTTCATATTTCTTTGGTATCAGGTTTAAATCTGCAATTCAAGGGTTCAGCCGGTGGATTTTCAAAGCACAGAAAACCGTCAGGGTCCTTGTCACATGATTGCTGCACAAGATCCCTTGAGCGCCTGCTTGGCACAGACACTCTGAGACGAAAAGAGCGAGATAATTTTTTTTTCCGAAAAGTATTGGTTTTCAAGAACGCGTACCTAAAATAACACTGAAAATGTGACATATATGTATGAAAATAATTTCACAATAAATTTAGTTAACTTTTACTTTTATTCGGAACACATTTTTCCTGCAGTTTCCGAGATATAATCAAAAACCACAAAATTTGGTTCCTACTTCCCACCTTTAACTCCCACCACCTCCTCAGCGTCGTGGACTTGCAGTATATTTACTTATCAATTACTTTTAAGAAATTTCTTACTGAGGAAATGCTGGCTTTCTGCACTTTCTCAGTTCACTTTCGTTAAATAATGCAATCGGTATGGAACTGTCATACTGCATAAACGTAGTTCTGCAAATCTTCGTTTGATTTCTTGGTCGGGGGCCGTTCATAAATGATGTTACACTTTTTCTTAACATTTTGACCCCCTCCCCATTTGACATAAAGTACTTTTCATGAACTAATTTTTATAAACATATTCGAATTAAAAAATGCTTGATGTCATACTTCTTATTCTTTCCCTCCCCCTTGTCACAAAGTCACAATTTTACGACCCCCTCCCCTCCAACTCTTAAACATCATTTGAGTTGTAGTAATCCACAAGTACTTCTTTATTGTCCATCAGGATTGTCGAATTCATTAAAGAAAGAGGATGGTTGCGATCCTTTCGAGTCAGTTTAAAATTTGGGAATTGCAAGTGTTCCATTTTTTGCATGAAAGTGCGTGTTTGAAATTCTGTAACTTTTCATTGGTTAAACAAAATATAACAAAGTAGCATATCAAATTGAAGGAAATTTAAAGCTCTACAACTTTGTCGCTGACAATTTTCATGAATACTGAGCTTGGGAAGCACTAGGAGCAAATGTTTGACAAAAAGAGAGAATTTGTCCGAAAACCATCGATTTTTCATAACGTATACCCGAAAAATTATTGGAAATTTGACATATATGTGTAGAAACAGTTTCATAGTAAATTTATTTACCTTGAATTTTTATTTTAAACGTATTTTTTCCACCGTTTCGGACATTTTCACGAAAAACCCAAAATTTTCTTTCCAGGGTCGGGGACTTTTAGTATGTTCACTTACTAACTACCCCTAACAATATTCTGAAGTCAAAAATTATCGCATATCCTATGCACGCTACACCCCTGTTTTGTGCACTCATTGACTGGACTAACACATCCATCTTGTATGCAGAAAAATACAATAAACTTCACTAAATATTGCAAAAAATGCGGGAAAAATCTTCTTTAAAATTAAATATTTTGTGAATATAAGTCGGACATTGATGAATACTCAGATTCTTTCCAATTGTAGAAAAATCAGCGGCAAATGAAGACGTTGCAGTCTCAGAGTCTGGTACAAGAACTCCGGATATGATTCCATTGGTTTTGGGTTCATTAGTATTTTTCAAAAAAGACAACAATGTTTTGTCACCTGAAAGCTTCATTGTTTTTATTACAGGTAATCATTTTTCTAACAAACATGGCTTTATTCAAAACAGTTTCCGTCTAATACGATGGGCTAATTTACGGGAACCCTCGTATGATGTGGTTTGGGACAAACACGACACTAAAATTTTACATTTCTTGCTCAAAACTAAGTACAAAACACTGATATAAACTAACTATTTACAGTTCATTTAAAAATAAACTCAGCACGAATAAAAACGAAAGTATCTAAAAAACACTACAAAAAAGAATAATCTAGAGAGACTTTACATAAAAAATATTTACACAGAACAATAATTATCGGCTATTAAATTTATTCTAAAAATGATCGGGCGGCAGACACTTCATTGTTACATTTCATTATACTGGCGCCTGAAGACATCTGCCGCAAAGAAGAGACCGTCTCAAGCAGAGCTATTTTACTGCCTACATATAAATCATGTAAATAGAAAAGTGACATGTAATACCCCAAAAAAAGGAATTAAAAAAATTATTTACTCTCTCTTGTGGTTTCGGTCAGATTTTATTTTCTTTCTTTTTCAAGCAGTCATTTTCACTACTCAGTCAAATGCAACAAACCTTATAACAGATTAAAAAGTGTTGTCGCAGATGAAGGGGGGGGGAGGGTCAGAACTCCCATGAACCTCCCCCCCCCCTCTTTGCATCGACCACTTCATGTATTGCTCAAAAAAATTGAGTTCGAACAGATATTTACTTTTTCTCATGATTTTCACATTTTTTTTCTTTTTCAAGCAAATATTCAAAATTTTCTTGGCAATTTGGGGGATAGGGGCCATGATTCCCCTTCCTTGTATCCGCCACTGAATGTAACTTGAATAAATGTAAATTTTCTGGAAACTTTCTTCACTGAAGATCTGCAAGCAACCAGGGCTGGATTTAGGGGAGGGCAGGCGGGGCAGTAGCCCCGGGGCCTCCACAACAAAGGGGCCCCCACAGTAAAATTTTTACAAAATATCCTAACTTTCACGGGTTGAAAATATCGGATATATACATATATATCAAAACATTCAGATATATATCAAAATATTGGATATTTTCGAAAATATGATGATCTTTTCGAACCCTGATTAGGGGCCTCCACTCCTTCGTTTCCCCGGGGCCTCCACACTTCCAAATCCGGCCCTGCAAGCAACTCATATGCTTTGTTTCCAAAAAGTTGCAAACCTCTCTGTTTTTTCACTAAAAAAAAAATTGACGCCCTCTCCCCCTCTGATGTGAAATGATCATTTTGCTTTGTATAAAATGCGTACTCACCTTTTCAAAAAAAAAAAATTAAGTTTCTTTGAAATTTTATACTTTTCGTCAAATGATTAAATTAGATTTACATTTGCTTTAAAACTCTATTAGCGAGTGAAGCGGTTTTTACTGCAATATAAAATATTTTGCCAAATAAACAAAAAAAAAAAAAAAAAAAAAAATACATCAAATATTATCTTTCAAATGTAAAAATAATTCCACAACTGTATTGTTTATCGCCAAACTTGCCCAACAACCACGCTATCATAATTCATCCGTCTAACGAAAAAAAAAGAAAAAAAACATGCCGTGAACCATTCAAAAATCATCGTCAGAAAAAAGAAAATGTCGTACATTTCACTCGGATAAAAACAAATCAAAAGTTTCTCTTATTTCAAAACAAATCGCCAAAACAATGAATTACATTACCGGTTGCCTAAAAACAATAATCCTAAACTGAACTTCTCAGCGCCTAGCGTGCCAAGTGACCACGCTACCGGAACACAGCCCTTTTGCGAGTGAAGCTGATGTTTTTTCTTTGACAATAATAAATCTTTCGCCAAACAAACAAAAAGGTATATAATCATATTAACTGTAGCTTTCAAATCTTTATACATTAAGAGCTGCGTTTCCCGGCTTTGCCCGGTCTACCTCGAGAATAAAAAATGTGTCAAGTGACATATATTCAACAATCATAAAAGAAAAAAAAAACACCATGCAAAATTAGTCTTCCAAACATTGACGACAGATATTAAAATACTTTTAAGAAATTAAAATGTGAAAGATGGATTTTGAAAGCGTAACCATGGAAACATGAAATAAAATAAGTTTAACATATTTAATGGCAAACTGGAAAAAAATAAACAATGATTCAAAAAGCGTAACCGTGGAAACGTGAAAACGAAATAGTTGACAACCTGAATCAAAATGACATATTTCGAAATTGATTTTAAAACGCTTGTAACTTTTTTTCTTTTGAAGATAGAAGCTAATTTTTCCGACCATAGGTTGAGATATTTCTGAAGTAAAAAATGTCGCTTTTTTAATGGTGTCAAAAAGAAAACTGTGGGACAATTCTTTCACTTTTTATTGATAGATTTAATGAAGAAAGTTGTGTCTAAATTTCAGCTAAGCCTAAAAAAGTTCGAGCTAAAAACGCAAATTACTCCCGTCGTAATGAAGTTCGAGCATCGAAACAAATTGCTTAGAACGCGGAAAATTCTACCCTTTTCAACGATATATAATATTAATATGTGCAAATAATTTTTCACCCCTTTAACAGCCAATAATAGGCAATTTACGTGAAATTTGAGCCTAAATTGGAATAAAAAAAGCACTATTTATCGGATTTTTTTCGAATTATAGCCTATGTTACTCAGTAAGAAAGCACCTTTCATATGGTGAAAGAATTTTTCAAATAGGTGCAGTGGTTCCGGAGATTACCTCGAACATATAAACACACAAAAATCCACCCTCTCTCTTTATAATATTAGTAAAGATATGTAGCATTCTTTTTTCAGTTCAATGTATTTTTAACCCCCCCTCATACTGGGGGAGGGGGTTGAGCACCCCTTTTAGTTGAAATCTTAATATATAAAAATCTTCTGTGCGGGCGTTTGTCACCATAAGGCTTTTAAACGGCTGCACCGATTTTGATCAATTTTTTTGTGTGTAATTAAGTTGTGGCAAGCATGGTTTCGAAGGGCAATGGATCGAATCGGAAACGTTTTTGTTAATTAATTAATTAATTTAAACATTGGTTGCTTATATCTCCCATATGATTAATATTTATTTTAAACTATTGTTGAGCGAGAACTGAAATAAATATTTAACCCGTTGCCAAAGGACAATAAGAAAGCCAGCTCTGCTTTTTGTAATGAAATTTCCTACTGTGATACTAAAAATGTCAATTGAGAATAGATGAAACGTAGAGAGAGTGAAGCCTTCATTTCTTAAAAGCAACGATTTTAGGTCCTGAGATATATTTTGAAGTGAAGTACTGGAAGTCTTACTCAAAACGTGTGCTCTGTTGTCGTAGTTGAACCATGTGACCGGATCGGTGTTTTAGGTATCCTAACGAAGTGATCAGAAAGTACTGTACCTAACAACATTTGTTTCTCGGCTCAAATCCATCTGAGTTTTGGCACCAATGGGCAAAAATACTTTAAGGATTATCAAACTAATCAATACATTATTAAAGGAAAAGATGATGGAATTTAAAGACGAAACAAATTTTATTTTCGTCCAGATAAATTGCAACAAGGTAGTTCTGTACACAAAAGATCAGTGCAGTGGAAGATCTTTATCTTCGGTGGAAAGAACAAATTAGGCAATATATGAAGTTTAAAAAGTTTTCGTTCAAACGATCGGACCGCGAATCGTTCGAAGATAGCTTCGCTCACTGATCGGCTGGATTACAGTAACATGGTGGCTTGGCGACTTTGGCTATAAACAATAGAGTTGCGTGATAATTTGTTTACATTTTAAAGCTACTGTTAATGTAATTTATTGTACTTTTTGTTTCTTTGGTAAAATATTTCAAATTGCAAAGAATTGTTTTTCATTATTAAAGAGTGTTTGGTCATTTCAGTTGAAGAATGTTTATTTTACATCGGGAGGGGGGGGGAGTGAGAACCGTTTTAACCTTCAGAGAACCGTTTTTACCTTTATCATTTTTTTTAAACGATATATTTTCGATTGCTTTATTCTTTTTCAAATGGGGGATGTTGCAGCGGGATTCCTTGTTTGTTGTAGATGGGTAGTTAGATTTTTACACTTAATATCTGAGGACGCTTTTTATCCTTTGAGTATGGCTGAAGGAACAAACCATCAAGTATGGGAGAAAAAATTGTTAATAAAACAACTGCTCAGTGGGCATTAGATAAATCAAGTTGTAATAAATATACGCATTTTGACACCAAGCAGCTTAAAACATTTTCTTTTTACTTATTTTTTTTTCAACAAAATGGTTCAAACACATGATAGTTGATTGAATTTTTTTAACTTTTCAATTTACAAAGTTTGAACAGAACAACGTCTGTCGGGTCCTCTAGTAGGAAACTAAAATTCTTCCAGTATATTACTATCCAGAAGTCTAAAAATATTGAAGGATGTCATGTTATCTAGGAGAAGCTTTTTTTTACATGTATTTTTGAACTTCTCTAATGTAGAGATATGTCTTCCCATACAAAAAAAAAAAGACTCTAAAACTCGAAAACTGGAAAAAAAAAAAGGGGGGGGGGAGGGATTATTTCCAAAATGTAAGTGTCGATGGGAGAAAACGGTGGTCATTGGATTGAAGGGGGTCATTTTACTAAATCATCAAGAATGGCGTCAGAAGCATTTTTAAGTGTTTTTCGATTACACTTAAAAATGCTTCTGATTACAGTTAAATCTAGAGATGAAAACAGTCAATACTTCTGTGCTAATGCTTTTTAAATTTTAAAGTGTCTTGGTATGGCCACTAGCCTGTCACGGTGTCAGGAGAAGGAATCCCCTGATCCATATTTCAATACATTAATTTCTTAATAGTCTTTTAATTCAAATAACAGGGGGGGGGGCAAACAATATTTAATTTCAGACAAAAAAATGTGAGACACATTTTGTCTTTCTTTCGAACGGAAAAATATAATTTTCTGCCATGAAATTCAGAAAAGATCAGATTTCTTTTCGGAACACCCATGTGGTGGAAAATAAGTGTTCAGATTATAAAGGTGTTCACATAAAGGAGTGTTCAGATAGAGAGTCCATGGTATTTAATTTTTGTTAATAATAATTATTAAAGAAGTACTTTTATACTGAAAAGTAAAAGATAATATTACTTTTTTTTAATTTATGTCTTTTCAATGGCTAAATAATAAATGCAATTTTAAATTATTTCCAAAAAATAAATAAATAAATAAATACCTGATCCCTAAGAAAAGTTTTGAAAAGGGCATTTACGAGTATAGGCAATAGAATTAAGGATTTTTTTTTTTTTTTTTTTTTTTTTTTGCCTTAGGTTATGAATTACTTTTTTCAAATTCTTCTTTAACCCAATTTTGGCTTTGGATTGCAGCACTCTGCTTTCTCAAGTTATGTTCTGTATAATTTTTAATGGGTGGTCAGGATTTGGCACTTTTAAGTTTGAGGTTTCTTTTAAGTTCTTCTTTAACTTAAGTTTAAGTTCTTCTTAACTTAATAAGATGCTTGGGTTTATCAATAGATCTATTTCAAATAAATCTAAAGAAGTTCTTCTGCCCTTATATAGAAGTTTGGTAAGACCCCATTTGGAGTATGCTGTTCAGTTTTGGTCTCCTTATCTTAAGAAAGACATTAATGTATTGGAAAGGGTTCAAAGGCGGGCTACAAGGCTAATAAGTGGACTTTCCCACTTAGATTATGAGTCCAGGCTTAGAAGGCTAAAAATGTACAGTCTTGAGCAAAGAAGAGACCGAGGGGACATGATTCAGCTGTTTAAATTTATTAAAACGAAAGATGTTACGGGGCTAAAGTTTAGCACTGAAAAAAGGACAAGGGGTCATTGTTTTAAGCTATTTAAATCTCAGGCTAACATGGATATTAGGAAAAATTATTATTTTAGCAGGGTAGTGGAACCTTGGAACAGCTTACCGGAAGAGGTGGTAATGAGGAAAGGAGTAGACAGTTTTAAGAGGGCCATTGATCTTCACTGGGGATTGTAAATTGACTAGGACCAGTCTAGCTGGGCCCAGAGCCTGTTGCTGGTCGTCACTTTTGTATTTGTCTTTAAACTACTCCTAGCCTAACTATTTTTGACAAATCCTTTACTATTTAAAAAAAAATATATGAAATTGAAGAAAGTACTAAAATTAATTTGAACTTTGACATCTTGAATTCAAATTATGTTTTTCGCAATCACTAGTATGTATGTGTGTGAGTGGGGGGGGGGGGAGTGTTGTTGTGTGTATGTGTGTTTGTGTGTGTGTGGGGGGGGTACGTGTATGTGTGGGTTTTCATGTGTATGTGTCTGTATATATGCGTGTTTATGTGTGCGTGTGTGTGTGCGTAGGTGTATGTGTAAGTGTAGACAAGTAAGTGACGCAACCTGGAGACTGTTTTGGCTAGAGGAGCAGCATCGTGAGGCGGCCGGCCCACGGTGGTGCTGCAGAGAGAAGCGGGCGGAAAATAAAATCATAGGAATTCAAAACTGACAAGTGAAAACAAAAAGCAATCGTGATTGATCAAAAAAAAAAAATCCTTGTGCTTCAATAACTACTTATTTGATGCTTTTTGCTCAAGAAACAGAAGTTAATATGCAAACAGTTTAAAAACAGATTATAACTTATTTAATACAGTGAAAGCACCATAAAATGATAAATTGACATGTTTAAATGTAAAATCAACACAAATACATTTATATTAAAAATCTTTAAAAAATATTTTGTGTACAAACCTATTTTTGGTTGTGTGAAACCATATAGCCATATTGGTAAAGAACATCCCACTAAAAGATAAATATGAGTCAAAATCAAAGTTCCAGCATCTTTTTCATCTAAAAATACTCTGAAAGCATCATCAATAACAGAGCCTATAAAGGGTATTTTCACTAATCTGCATGCCTGCAAAATATTAAGTGAAATGTTCCATTAATTAAGTATTTCATAGTGCAATACAACAGATTCAACTAAAATGATGACAATAAAATACTGTTATGAATTTTGCAAATGGATATTATTTTTAAGTTTTAATTGTAAATTGGTCATAATCTTGCAAAATTTTAGCCATTATTCCATTACTTTTTTATTCAAAATCATCTTAGTTTTTGAAACATTACTGAAAGTAGTTTTTCCAGTTGGTGGACATTTTTGCATTTAAATCTGTGGGACTTTGCAGAGAAATTGAAACAAGATTGCAAAGTTGTTGTTTTTGGCAAAAAATTGCTGAATGTCGCCAAGTCATTTAGGTTACTAACCTAGTAGATGTTTGTAGATCTGAAACTTTTAGTGTGTTCTACCATTTGAGAGTAAAAATGGACCTTCTAGCATGTTTGGGAGTTGGTTGCCAGTTCACCAGCTGTCAGTTAAAAGGGTTGTTTCTGTGTAGCTCAGTTGCTGTGGTTTTTGGCCATTGTGTTTGATTGTATTTTGTAAGAAAATGCTACGTTTACCGCTTAAATCAGGAATTTGTAACTAGAGGGACCAATGCGTTGGTTAGGAAAATCTGAAACAAAGATACCAAGTCACATGGTTAAATATAGTGAATGATTGACAAGTTTTACCCGAAAGAAAACCAGTGGAGGAAATCAGTTTTCACCAAAACTTTACTTTAAATGATGTCACATGACTTGGGATCTTGGCTTCAAGAAAAGAGAGTTCCACTCTCTAGACATGTTATCACTTTCCAACAGTTTACTGTACTTAATCAGATTTCCTGAATCAACGGATGTTATAACTACATTAATGCTTACATTATCAGATTTCTATTATTTTTTAGTCCTTGGCCCAATTTTTTGAGCTGGCAGTTATTCAATAAAGCATTTTATCTTTAGTCTAAACCAGTCAAAGAACACATATATGAAGCTAAATTTTTTAAATATCGATGGAAAAAGAACTATTTCATACTATAATTTACTGCAATAATAAACATAAAATAATTAGTCTGTTGTCAGTTAACATTTTGCTTATCAGTCAAAATATCAGTGACTTTTGATTCAACATAGTGTATAGTCATATCCTGTATTTCTATAAAACAACAATATTTATTTTAAAGCATTTTAAATATTTTTATGCAATTAAAAAATCAAAACATAGTATTCAAGTATTTTTTTCAAATAGTTTTGGGAAAATAACTATGATGGAGATTATAGGGTAAAAATTACAAGTTTAATGCGACTTGAATAATATACCACGTATGCAAAAAGATGCAAGAAAGGATCAAGTAACAATTATAATTTCAATATTTATGTGCAATATATATCAAAAAGTGTAATACTTCCAGAAAAACAAAAACTGTCAATGCTATAGCAGATGCAAGGTACAGGAGTTCAGGATCATAAAACATCCCAGAAATAAACACAGCATCAATAACAAAATGAAAATATTTTCTAACAATTGTGAGCTTGATTTTCCTTGGCTTTATATTGTATACTATTACAAAAATAATAGCTGCCAATGAACAAAATATCCAAAAAATGATGAGGTATTTCTGGAAAAGAAAAAAAAAAGATTAAATTAAGTACATTTATTTATAATACTATTGATTGAAAAAATAGTACATTGCATAAAAATAACTAATGTAAAATTCAGATTACAACAAGGGTGATATTGGACTCAAGTAAAATTTTCTGAAGACAGCAAAATTTTCTGAAACTGTGAGGAAGCATTTTTTTTTCATTTAAAAATACGCAGTGTTTCTTGTCTTTAAATAGAAACTGCCAACTGCCTTGTCTAGCGGTCAGAGAAGTCTGACAGCGGATAACGAGGTTCTAGGTTTGAATCCTGGCTTGGGCATTGAAGTAGTTTACCTCTCCTATCTTTGTCTTTTCTTCGTTTGAAAATGTTATTGCGCTGTGAAAGGTTGCCTACCCTATAAGCAGGTCTTTATGGCATGTGTGTACTGTGGAATTCACACTTCACCAGAAATTATGGTACAGTTGGGAAAATGAAGCAGTGCACTCCAAATTTCCAGTCTAGATGGTACAAGATAACAACAAATAGAAAAACTAGAAAAGCATATCAAACGTTCAAAATGAAAAATTTATACTCAAGAAATACATTTGTTTTGAAAAATTACGTTGTGTGAACTGCCACTCCACTTACCCTCTACATTATGACCATTAAATTTATTCATAACAGCATTAAAATATACAACGTATTTTGAATTTAGAGTTGTTATAAATAATCATTACAACGTAAGTATGGCTTAAAGAATAAAGCTTTTATTTACTGAAAACCAAGCTAGATAAATTAACTAAGCTTTCTTTAAACATAAAATGACAAAAGAACAAAAGCTATTGTTGCCAATTAATTTAGTTAAAATGAGTATTGCCAAATAGCGTAAACAAGTATTATATGACATTCACCCCCTCCTAATTAATTTTTACAGTCTATAACAAGATTGTAGCTCTCAGCCTGTTACATAGTCAGCCAGATAGGATGGTTGGCGCCTTTCTCTGGTAGAGTGAAAGACAACTTCATCATTCATTGATTCTGCGAAACTGTTGCGTGGCGTTCCTTTATGATATTCTGGAGAGCTGAGCGAGAATGAAGATTTTTCCAATGTAGTATGTTGGGTCGCCTCTTCAGGTAGATCATCAGTCGGTTTGATATTCTGACGAAGTGGGGAAAGATGATTCGACTCATCGTCGCAAGTAGAGTCCTCATCCCCTCTTGGAGCTAAATGTCTTAAAGAAACAGTGGTTTCGCGTCCGTCAGGATATTTTACATGAGCGTACTCAGGATTTGCTTCAATAAGCTGGACTTCTTGCACAACTGGCTCATACTTGTTGGCTCTTGCATGGTTTTTCAAAAGAACAGGACCAGGGCGGGAGAGCCAAGTAGGCAAAGACCGACCGTTGAATGATCTTCGGGCATGAATGAAAAGACGTTCGTGAGGTGTTGAGTTGGTGGCAGTGCACAGCAGAGAGCGAATTGAATGTAGTGCTTGCTGCAATACCTCCTCCCAACGTTCTATTGCAATATTTTTTGATTTAACAGCAAGTTGTATGGTTTTCCAAATTATACCATTGTACCTTTCAACTTGACCATTACCTTGAGGGTTGTATGCCGTAGTACGGCTTGTAGCAATACCAAGCGAGGTCAAGAAGCTTTTCAGTTCACTGGACATAAATGATGACCCTCTATCCGTATGTATATAGGCAGGCATTCCGAAAACCGAGAAAAGGTTCTGGAGATGTGAAATAACTATGGCAGCAGATACATCCGAACATGGAAACGCAAAAGGAAACCTGGTGAACTCATCCACAACCGTAAGGAGGAAATGGTTCCTTGATACAGCTGGTAAAGGTCCTTTGAAATCAATATTTAACCTTTCAAAAGGAGAAGTTGCTTTTATCAACTTGCCTTCGTCCCTGCAAAAACGAGGCTTTACTTCATTACAACATTTGCATGAGTTTATAACTCTTTTGATGTCTTCTAGAGAAAAAGGTAAGTTCTTTGCTCGCACCCAATGGTACATTCTCGTAATGCCAGGATGGCACAAAGAGTCATGCAACATATTCAAATCTACTTGAGGAACAGAGACACCACTTACTCGCGAAAGAGCGTCGGCTGTGGCATTTTTGTTACCAGGTCGATAGATGATGTCATATTTAAAACATCCCAGTTCCAGTCTCCAACGCATAATCTTTTCATTTTTTATCTTACTATTATGATGCTGATCAAAAATAAAAGCAACTGATTTCTGATCAGTAAAAATCTCGAAGTGTCTGCCGATCAGGTAATGTCGCCATGTTCTCAAAGACTCTACAATAGCATATGCCTCCTTTTCAATGATGGCATGCTTTCTTTCTGATGGGCTGAGGGTTCTGGAGAAGAATGCAATAGGTCGATTTGCTTGACTAAGTGTAGCCGAGATTGCGAATTCAGAGGCATCTGTTTCAACTCTGAACGGAATTTTATCCTCGATTGCAGCTAGTGAGGCATTGGTAATATCAGATTTTAGAGAGTTGAAAGCTGTCACAGCTTCCTTGGATAAAGGAAAAGGTCCATTGCTCAAGAGAGGGCGTATTTTTTCGGAGAAGCTGGCGATCCAGCGAGAGTAATGTGCGAACATCCCTAGAGCTCGTTGTAAAGAGGCCGTGTCTCTGGGCACAGGCATATCCATTAAGGGAGCCAATCTATCACGATCAGGTTTAATCTCCTTATTGCAAATGGTATAACCTAGTAACTTGATACATTTCACCGAGTATTGGGACTTTTCTTCATTTAGGGTTAAGTTGTACTTCTTTACTGCAGCTAAAAATCTCTGTAGGTTGTTATCATGTTCAGTTTGAGTTTTACCACAGACCGTTACATCATCTAAATAGGGGTAAACACCGTCTAGTTTTTCATTTGCGATAATCATATCAATTGTCCTCTGAAAACTGGCTACACCATTAGTGACCCCAAAAGGAACACGCAAGAATTGATAGAGTTTCCCACTCGCTTCGAAGGCAGTATACTGCTTCTCAGCGTCCTTGATTGGTACCTGATGGTAGGCGCTCCTCAGATTTATTGTGCTGAAGATTTCATATTTAGAGATTTCGGAAATTAATTCTTCAATCCTTGGGAGAGGGTAAGCGTCCAGAAGGGTAAACTTATTTATGGTTTGTGAGTAGTCTATTACCATGCGATTCTTATGAGTGTCTCCTTTGACAACAAATGCTTGAGCTCGCCAAGGGGAGTTACTGGGTTCTATAACGCCTTCGCTCATGAGCTTAATTATTTCAGAAGCAATGAACTGCTTGTCTTCATTGGTTTGCCTCCTGGGCTTAGTAGCAATAGGTTTACAGTCGGGTGTAAGGTTTGAAAACAACGAAACAGGTGGGACTAAGGCTACGGCCAGGGAGCATATACGTAAAGGAGGTCTCTCTCCTCTAAAGTCAATCCTTACCGACGAATGATCACTTAATACGTTGTGACCTACTAAAAAGTCTACACACAAGTTTCGCATGACTAATGCCTCCACATTGTTGTATTTATGACCTTGCATTTTGACTGAAACAGTACAACAACCAGAAACTTCCGTGGTCAACGACGAATTCGCCATGGTTATTTTTCCATAGTAAGGATTCACTTCTGCGCGGCATCTCTGAACATGCAACGCATTGATAAAACTTAAAGAGCTCCCAGTGTCTATCAGTGCATTTAGCTTCACTCCAGTAATTTCCACTTGAGTGACCGATTTTTGAAGACAATGGGGGAAGACAGAAGCAGAAGCGAGGAGGTAGGACAAAGCACTGGATTGTGGTGATTTGCCTTGTTGAAATGGGGAGGACTTACATGATCTTTGGAAATGTCCTTTTTTTCCACAATTTCGACATATCGAATCCTTTGCTGGGCAAGCACTCCGAGGGTGATAGTCATTCCCACAGAAATAACACCTCTTTGAACGATTTGGGGTAACTGCTGCAAGCTGATGAGCATCGTCATCTTTCGAGCTCTCCGTGGTTGCCCCAGTTGTACAAGGGTTTTGTAAGAGGTAAGAAGCTGAGTGATGCTCAGCCAGCTCCAGAGCTCTGGCTTGATCAAACGCATTCTCCAGGGTGACAATGGAGTTCTCCAGCAGTCTTTCGCGAATGCGCGAGTTCTTGAGGCCACGAATGAAGGCATCTCTGACATACTCGCTTTTGTTCTGTTCTGCATTGACAGCTTTGAAACTACAGTCCTTGCTAAGTTGCTTGAGTGCTTGAAGGTATTCCTGTACTGACTCACCACTCTGCTGAGCTCTTGATGCCAGGCAGTGTCTCGCAAAAATTTCATTGCGCTTTGTTATGTACAAAGCATCTAAGACTGCTGTGGCATCTGTATACTTTGTGCAATCATTGATATACATATAAACTGTTGCAGAGACATAATTGCATAATAGGGAAAGCTTGTTACCGTCTTGGATGTCCTTAATTTGCGAAATGAAGTTAGAAAAGGTTTGGCACCAGTGCTTCCACTTTGCCTCTGCGCCAACGCTTGTGGGATCCACGTCAAACCTTTCCGGTTTTAGTAATTGCTCCATTTAGTTGCTTGCTCAAATGTTATCAGTAAATAAAATTGTTATAAATAATCATTACAACATAAGTATGGCTTAAAGAATAAAGCTTTTATTTACTGAAAACCAAGCTAGATAAATTAACTAAGCTTTCTTTAAACATAAAATGACAAAAGAACAAAAGCTATTGTTGCCAATTAATTTAGTTAAAATGAGTATTGCCAAATAGCGTAAACAAGTATTATATTACAAGAGTAAAGCCATTTATTATATAAATATATATTTATTTATAACAAGTTAGTGAGCAACCATATTAATATGAATTTATCTTTGTTCAAAACTCATACGTACTCTTTTTTCATTCTTTAGGCAAAAACTGATAAGCCAAATAATCGGATTTCGCTGAAGGTAAACCGACCAACTTGTGATCAAAAGAGGAGCAAACACTAAAAATGTAATGCTCATAACTTTTCCAATAGTCAGATAAGGAACCTTGTGGAAAATGTGCATTAAGAATATGCTACCAGACAAGAGAATCTGAAAAAGAAACGTGTATAAGTCGAACAGTAAAATGTTTTGTACTAGTTAGACACCAATGCTGCAAGATTGAATTTATTTGCACAAAATGAGTCGAGATATTTACAGAATTACTCTTGTTTAGCTTCTGCGCATGACCAGGACAACCAAGCAGCCATTTGGGTGAGCTCACTGTCATGGCTCAGTAGTGCTTAAATAAGGATGCTGCTTTATGTAGGGTTAACATTTAAAAGACTATGTCCGAGAACCAAATTTTTTTTGAATTTGGAGTTCAATATTAATGTAATTTCATTATTATTTTTCAGTAAAACCCAATATACTTACATTTTATATCAGATCCCTTGTAATACAAATACAAATGTGACAGCCAGCAACAGGCTCTGGGCCCAGCTAGGCTGGTCCTAGTCAGTTTATAAGTCCCCAATGCAGTGATGTTCCCATGAATTTTTCTGAGGGTATACTCCCAGTAATCCATTACGCACAATTTGTGTATGTGATCATATACGTAGTATGTCATAATATGAAAATTTATGAAACTTGAGGGTATATGCTATATGTCTAAAAAATGTTTGAGAGTATACGCATACAGGGTTCATACACTTGTGGTGAAAAAAAATTCCCTGACTTTTCCAGGTTTTAAAGGTTGTTTTTAATAAAATTCCAGGTTCATTTAAAATTAAGCTCAAAATACAGTATCTTAAAAATGTAATAAAAAATGTTAAAAGTAATGAAATAAAAAACTTCATAACTTGTTAAATATGTAAACTGTAAGAAAAAAGTCACAAAATGAGGAAATAAACATAGATTTTTCATTTGAATATTAAGAATTATTTAATCTAAAATACATTTTTAAAACTGAAGTAGTACAAGTTTCCATGCCAAAAGCAATTTTTCGGTGGTGGGGGAGGGGGTAAAAGCAAGGGATGCCAAAAATACCTTTGAATTTTTGCTCAATAGGCATTGCACTGTGCACAATTCAGGATATTATCAGTAAAAAGGCAAACCAGAAACAGATGCTAAAAGATTGCTGCCCAATCACCAGCAATCCGCTGAAACTGCCTAATCCTTCTCCCCCCACGTGCATACAATATACTACACAGAACAAT
The DNA here is from genome assembly GCF_026930045.1 of Uloborus diversus. Lineage (NCBI taxonomy): Eukaryota > Metazoa > Arthropoda > Arachnida > Araneae > Uloboridae > Uloborus > Uloborus diversus. The sequence goes on from NC_072736.1 coordinate 54,371,137, forward strand.
GGTGGCATCTGATTTTGGACAGGTCGAGAAGCTAAGGTAGTGCCCTAGATTAGACGATTTTCCTTTCACAAACGAAAATCTCGATAAATCGCGATAGGATGATGATAAATAAAAAATCAGAAGAAAAACGGAAGAAATTGATATTTAAACGCAAAAACGGGAGAAATGGGCGAAAAACGGGAGTCTACCCTGTAGGGAGGCAGAGCATTCCATAAAAAAAATTAACATCCGCCGATCTTAGGCCGATGCCAAATATCTCCAGTTTTTTTTCCTTTATCATACAAAAAGATACTTTCATTAAGATTAAAGGGGAAAATAAAAAATGCGGCGCAAAACAATAGCGAAATTTAGAACAACGTACCAAATATCGCACAAGACAATTTGTGCTTTTCTTTGAGTCAGTTCTAAAAACCCGCAAAATTCCGAAATCCGGAAAAAGTCATGGTCCGAATTTGGGGTACAAGTTGTAAAGTAAAGTATCTCTATGCTGAAAAAAAGTCACCAAAAAGGTTTTCTACGGTAGTACATTTCAAATAGAACAATTTGCTTCCATTTCAAATGCAATTTTTTGGGAAGGCAGGGGGGGGGGGGGGGGGTGCTAAAAAGTAAGGGACGCCAAAAATAACTTTGAATTATAGCTTAATAGGCATTGCACTAAGTACAATTCAGGAAATTATCAGAAAAAGAACAAGCCAGAAGCAGATGCTAATAGATTGCTGCTCAATCACGCGAAACGCGCTGATATTGCTTAAGTTTTTCCTCCCACGTGCATACGATATACTGCAAAGAACAATGGTGGCATCGGATCTTCGATTTGGTCGAGAAGCTATGGTAGTGTCCTTTAATCAAGATTAGATGATTTTCCTTTTACAAACCAAAATCTCGTTAAATTACGATAGAATGATGATAAAATACAAAAATCTGAAGAAAAACGAGAAAAATTGATACTTAAAAATGGGCAAAAAATGGGAGTCTCCTGTGTTGGCAGGTTTGGCATACTATTAAAAATCAACTTCCGCCGAGCATAGGCGGATGCCAAAGATCTACTTTTTTTTTCTCTCTAGCATAGATTCTTTCAATAAGATTAAATGGAAAAATAAGAAATTCGGCACAAACGATAGCGAAATTTCTAACAACGTTCCAAATATTGCACAAGAAATACAATATCCTATACTGTGTATGTATGAGTACTAATGTCCTTTCCTTTTGTTTGCTTAACGGTAATAACGCTAAAAATAAATCATTAGGTAGTACATTATTTGTAAAACAACATTCATTTATTTCTTTTTTAAAACCGAGTTGGGACACAGAATTTTATTTTAGTGCAAAGAAATTGCATAAAACAAAGATTCCATGCATTTTTTGAAACAAATTTAGTATTTTTCTGCAATTAGGACAATTAATTAAAAATACTTCATTAAGTTTTCAAAAAACCAATGTATTTAAAGTTATATTAAAATATGCAAAAAGCAAACCTACTACATTTTAGATTTTCAATAAAATGTATAATATTCCGTATTTTTGAGCAAAAGTTCGGCGGCAAGATTAATTCAGAAAAAGAGAAAAATAAAAATCGTTACCGTAAAAAGGAACCTTTGACTAAAAACACGAAATCGCGAAAACGAAACTATTCGATCTCTCCAATCATAATATCAGTAAAAATTCAGCTTCTTAGCCTATTAGTTTTTTTATTTTACGAAGCATGAATTTCCCTTTTATGCGATGTAGTATAAAATTATTACTTCTTCACGGATTTAATTTAGCAGCTAAAATTTTATGATGACTCAATATTAACTACGTTTCTTGCATTATACGCAGATTTATGCATTTTTTTCTTTTTTCAGAGCGATTTTAGGACTTGCGGATTATAATACGCCATCGAGGAAAATATGACGGAAATTAAGTCTGTAATCTGTCAATAATCTGTTTTTCCATTCAAGAACATGATTACAATTGCTCTTAGTTAATAAATCTATATGCATTTAAATATAGGAGGGGGGGATAATGAACAAGACCTTCATTTTTCTATAGCGCTTTACAGTAAGATTGAATATTTATATCGTTAATCGCGACGAGATTTAAAAAAAAAAATCTTTTTGAAAGTTATAAATTCCTATTTGAAGTTTATATACATAAATAAATAATAAAAATAATATAAACTTATCGGAAACCACGAAGCTGTAGAAATTTCTGGCATCCAGCATCCTAATCGTCTTAAACATTTTCGATTCCAATTTGGCGCGATTTGGTGGTGGGTGAAAGCTTCTCATAACGAACAGAATGTTGTGGCAACCCATATAAAACTTTAGGCAGTAGAAAGAAATGCGTTCCCCTCACTGACTCCATGCAAGAAAATTTTCGCTCTTTTGGTGCATTTTTCGTGTGGAAAAAAAAACGTTCGTTTTTCGATTGCAGTTTTTAAGTGCCAGCGTCGGTTTAGATAAAAATTTACAATTTTTTTCGTGAAATCACAATAAAAACGAAGACTAGATCTCATGGTACTTAATGCCTTGGGGAAAAAATGGAAAATTTTTTTTTTGGAGGACAAAATTTTAAAACTTCCTGACTTTTTCCTGACATTTTTGACAGTGTCATTTTCCCTGACAATTCCCGGAATTTTTTTCCCCCGGATATTTGCACCCGGCTCATAGACTACTGGCGTATATGGAGTTTTACCCTATGTGAACACCACTGCCCCAATGAAGATCAATAGCTCTCTTAAAGCTATCCACCCCTTGCTAATTACCACCTCCTCCGGTAAGCTGTTCCAACAGCCCAGGACCTTACTAAAGAAGTAATTTTTTGTAACTTCCAGGTTAGCCTGAGATTTGAATAGCTTAAAACAATGTCCCCTTGTCTTGCTTTCCATGAGAAAATTTAAACCATTAACATCTTTCATTTTGATAATATTAAACAACTGAATCATGTCCCCTCTGGCTCTCCTTTGCTCCAGGCCTATTAAGTCTGTTATAGAAATACAAATACAAAAGCGACGACCAGCAACAGGCTCTGGGCCCAGCTAGACTGGTCCTAGTCAATTTACAATTCCCAGTGAAGATCAATGGCCCTCTTAAAACTATCTACTCCCTTGCTCATTACCACCTCTTCCGGTAAACTGTTCCAAGGTTCCACTACCCAGCTATAATAATAATTTTTCCTAATATCCATGTTAGCCTGAGATTTAAATAGCTTAAAACAATGACCCCTTGTCCTGTTTTCAGTGCTTAATTTCAGCCCCGTAACATCTTTCATTTTAATAAATTTAAACAACTGAATCATGTCCCCTCGGTCTCTTCTTTGCTTAAGACTGTACATTTTTAACCTTCTAAGCCTGGAATCATAGTCTACGTGAGAAAGTCCATTTATTAGCCTTATAGCTCGCCTTTGAACCCTTTCCAATACATTTATATCTTTCTTAAGATAAGGAGACCAAAACTGAACAGCATACTCCAAATGAGGTCTTACCAAACTTCTATATAAGGGCAGAAGAACTTCTTTAGTTTTGTTTGAAATAGATCTATTGATAAACCCAAGCATCTTATTGGCCTTGTTACTAGCAATGCTGCACTGTTGGCTAAACTTTAAATCCTGACTTATTAAGACCCGCAGATCAGTAACTTTGTCTGCCTGACTAATGACTGAACCTTGCAAATAATAACTTGTACACTTATTTCCATGCCCTAAATGTAGCACTTGACATTTCCCAACATTAACAGCCATACCCCATTTATCAGCCCACTCCGTAATATGATCTAGATCCTCTTGCAGCTGTTTTGTTTGTTCTTCATTATCTACAGTCCCCATAACTTTGACATCATCAGCAAAACAATTCATGTTCCCAGAAATATTTTTGTGAATATCGTTCATAAAAACAATGAACAAAACAGGCCCTAACACTGATCCTTGAGGAACCCCGCTTAAAACCTCACTCCAATTAGAGTAATTTCCCCTTACAACTACCCTTTGTTTCCTTCCGGTTAGCCAGTTTTTTACCCAAATGAAAGTTTTCCCTCCTATTCCTATATCAGCTAATTTGCTAAGTAGAGCAACATGCGGTACCTTATCGAAAGCTTTTTGAAAATCAATGTAAACAACATCTACAGGCTTTTTATTGTCCAAAGCCATGGTAACTTTGTCATAGAAATGTAATAAATTATTAAACAAGATTTGCCTTTCCTGAAACCACACTGAAAACTAGTCAATAGATTATTAGTCTCTAGAAAATTTACTATCTTAATTTTTATCAATGTTTCAAAAATTTTGCAAACCACCGAAGTTAGACTCACAGGTCTATAATTTCCCACACTCCCTTTAGACCCTTTCTTGAAGAGCGGTGTAATGTTAGCCAGCTTCCAGTCCTCTGGCACTGTCCCCGAGTTATAAGAAGCATTGAAAATATTTACGATTACAACTGCTAATTCCTCTGCACATTCAACTAAAATTTTTGGATAAATATTATCAGGTCCCGGAGCCTTAGTCTCTTTATTTTTTTTCAAATGAAGTAAAACGTCATCCCTGGAAAATACAAAGTCCTCAAGCTGTACTATAGCTTGTGTTTTGTTGGTGTCAACTGTTGAGATACAGTTATCGTTAAAAACACTCGAAAAAAAGTTATTAAGAACATTAGCAATATCACTATCGTCCTGAATTAAAATTCCGTGCTCATCAACCAGTGACCCAATATGACTATTTCGAACTTTCCCCGAATTAGCGTATGCAAAAAACCTCTTGGGATTCCTGTTTATGTTATCTGCCAGTCTTTGCTCCAACTCTCTTTTCTGAATCCGTACCAAATACTTAAATTTACGCCTTGCCTTACAATATTGGAGCCTATCTGCACTGTGACCTGTTTCTCTAAACCTATGAAAAGCAGCTTGCTTGTAATTTAGAGCGTCTTTAGTTTCCCTGGAGAACCACATTGGCCAAATTTTAGTGTTGACACCCTTTCTCCTAAAAGGAACATGATCCCTAACCGTATTCGCTAGATTTTCCTTAAACTCTGCCCACTGAAGATTCACATAGCTATTGTCCAATCCAGAAGAAAAAACTGCTTTCAAACTCTGCCTAAGTGCCAAAGTGCCACGTCATAGTATAAAGCTGAAAGTCCTTTTACTAGTCTAGTGACCCTTCTTTGAACAAAATAACTTCATTGTTTTATTCACATTAAATATATTTAATAGAATCCATATATTTTTATGTGTTGCTAAGTGAGAATTAATCTTAACTTTAAAAAATTAATTAAAACTGATTCATCATGAAAATTTATTTGGTTAACTGTTGCATGCATACTTTATTTTTAAAAAAAACCACATACACACAGCTGATTAAAGTAAGTTCACTGTGTTCACAAAAAAAGAAAGGGGAAAAGAGGAATTAAATACATAAGTAACAAACAGAAATAGAAGAAAATTACCTGCAAAAATTTGGTTGAATCTAAAAGTGGATGAACAGCTCTCGCTGAAGTTATGTAATCATTCTGAAATATTAAATAAATCATAATTAATAAGAAACCAAATTTATTATTATTTTATTATTGTATGTTGTTTTAAGAGTTTGATACTTGTAGATCCGCAGATACGCATTGTTTGTGCCTAGATCTGTGAATACAGATACAGATCTCAACTTTCCCCCACTTTAATCCCTCTCCAAGGGGAAATTTTCGACCAAAAGTATTCTCATTAGGGTAAAGGCAACACTTCTCTAAAAAATCCACCTATAGTGAAAACATCCTAAGAATATGATTTATTTGTACATAAAAGATACTCCGAGAAGAACAGGGAAAAATCAGTAGGAATAGGATACGGGAGGAATGGGAAAGCCTCAAATTTAGGCTGAAATGAAAGGTGAAAAATTATTTCTAGCCTGTTCAGTAGATGTAGCAGCAAGAGTCTAAAACTGCTGCATGTACTGGAAAAGCAAAAAATAAATTTTCGTATTTCATTTCAGCATAAATGCTACGCAATTCCTCCCAACTCGCCCCTAATGATAAAATAACAGAGCCAGGAACAACTTTACAAACGGCAAACAGCAAATTTATTCTTACTTTTTTCGAAGAATGCCTAGAAAAGCCAAAATAAGGAATAATACAATCCCAAAACAATGAAAATTGACTACTTAATAGCTGAAATGATACCTTATAATTTTTATAAGAAATGAAAACTAATGTAAATGGAATTCATTAGCATTTTATAGTTACTCATTTGTGGAATTTCAAATCTGTAATAAAATTTAAGACTAAAAGATACACTTACAATCCGCCAAACGTAAAACGAATATGGATACAGATTTTTATTTTCCCTTGGATATCCGTCAATATGCATATGGATATCCGGCACATCACTACTGACTATCAATACAAACTTTATGTGAATTCAATCACGAACATAGGTGGCTGGTGCACAAAAAAAGTGGGGGTCAAAAGAAGTGTGAAGGACAAAGAGGAGGGCTTTTTTTTCTGCATAATTGTGCCACAATTTTGAATTTTTGAGCATCACTAATAGTTTAACTTCTAAAAAATGTGGAATAAGGCCTTGAAATTCAGAAAAGATAGCCACTGTAAACTACTCCTTTCCAGTGCAAAGTTCCGTTCTTATGAAATAACACGAAAAAAGCCCATTTATTTGAAATGTTTAGCTTTTATTTTTGTAAAATAAATCAATTCCTCAAGGGAAAAAAATCCTTTTTCAATCAATCGTTAACTTTTAACTCTGAAAAGTAAGAGGCCAAGGCCTCTTTGAATTTGGAAGTGAGGGGGCAGTTGCCACCTCCCGCCTACGAGTCGCCTATGATCACAAGTTATCAACACTACTCACTTCAATCTGAAAACATTCCAAGCTTTATACATTGTGTAGAAACCATTAAAACATAAGAAGGAAACTGACCCTGAGTAAGATAGAAATCACAGTAAAGAGAAGAACCAAAGTGATAGTTTGGGATATAATTTGCAATTCTCCAACTGTAAAACTTCTAGGGCAGCTTATCATTATGCTTGAAGCTAGACTGTTATAATACAAGATGGTCAGAAGGCACACAATATAGATGACTGAAAACTCTGAAAAATAAAATATACTTCTATAAATTTATAGCAAATTCAATACTTTCTAGCAAAGAGAGCTTTATATTTCCCCAACAAGAGCAAAATCAAGTGAAAGTGAACAGCATTACATGCATCTCCAACTAATAATAATAGTAGGGCAATTCCTTGGGTAACTAACTGACATTTTTAAAGCAAAACTATAATCATTTTGTCACATTCCACCCAAAATATACATTACTTTGGAAATCACTTCCCCTGTTTTTTTGTTTTTGCTAAGCCAAATTCAAAGTTGTATTTGAATTCTCTCTCTCTCTCTTTTTTTTTCATGATTTAATTTTTTATTTTTTAAATAAACATGGTAAATTGACGGACATGTAGAATGATTTAATGACAGTCAGTTTACGCCAAGAAAGAGCCGAACATTTTGAAATTTAATTTTAGGACCGGAAAATGGTATTAAATGGCTCTTTCTACCTGAAAAAATTATCTGGTCAATTTGATTTTAACGCCATTCAAAAGCGCCCATAAAATACCCACATAGTTCAATCACTTCCTTCAATTTAAAAAAAAGACTGCAAAATCACCTGGAAAAAATTAAAAAGCATCATTAAGCATGATCTAATTTTAAATTAGCGTGGAAACAATTTTCAGTATTTTTTTTCAGTCGAGCAATGCAGCTAGTGTTCAATCAAAATGAAACAAAATAAATAAATATTTAATTTCCAAAATGTGCCATTTTAATCAAGGAATAAAGTTAACAATTGATTTTTTCCCCTTTAAGTACTTAGGTGTTAGTAAGTATTTGTCTAAAATTAGGGATGCACCAAATATTTGGTTGGTATTCAGCAGACAAACTGAACTGAATACATTGTTTTGGCTGAATACTTTAATGTTAAATATTCGAAAATTGGAAAACTAACATTCTATTATTTTTATACATTAATGAAAGCTGTAAAAAAAAGTTTAACTAAATATTCGGTTAGAACTTTAACCGAATATTCTGTATTCAGCAAAATATGGTATTCCGAGCATCCATACTTTAAACGCAGATTGAGTGACTAAAAAGCTTTGACTTTTTTTAATATTTCTGAACCAAGACTCTTTCTTTCGGTGAGTTAAAATATTTTTGCAGGATGTATTGCTTTTCCTTCTGTAATGTTGTTTAATTATGTTATTTCCTCCTTTTTCAATACATGATAAATGAAAAATTAGCTTAAAAGCCTATTTGTTATACAATTTATGCATTTGAATCATATGAATCTTTCGTTAACCCCATGCACACACACACACACACACACACACAGCCCAGATCTCTTTCCCTTTCTATCAGTATGACCCACCTAGCTAAATGGTTGCCAACCACTGTTGCAGAACATAATCCTTTAAAATACAAACTTACTAGATTCTGTATACCATGATATCAATGCAGATACAGGAGTTGAGAGAAGACAAGAAAAAATGACGCTAGCATAAAATCCACATGTCTTTTCTTTCCAAGTACATTCTTTCAGAAAGAATGACATAGATAGGACTGAAGTAAAGGCAAATAAGAGTTTTGATGTTTCTGAAAAAACAAGTATGAATAAATGTGTAACACATACATAAACATACATAGAATTTATGAATATTTTTATTTTTACTGCATAATATTAATAATCTAATTAATAATCTATTTATCTTATATTAATAATGTAACAGGTATTAACTTTTCAAGATTTAGAGGAAAAGGGGATCAAAACAGAGAGGAGCATCACAGGTGTACACAAGGGAAATAATTTAGGGATAAAACTTCCTTTGAAACCCAAAAAATTTCCTTTATTAACCACAGAAAAGAACTAAAATCAACTTAATCACCTCCGATTTTTTTCCTGCTACTCCACTGAGGAACAAGATCAATGACTATCATTAAATTGAATTATTAAATTTTTAAAGATAACATAATTGTAGCATTTCAACTTTGACTAATTGATTTAAAAGATCAGTAATTAAGTAATTCTTGTGAATTGGTTATAAATTATTTGTTACTGTTTTTTTATTATTATTATTATATAGATTTCATAACTGAATGGTCCGTTATAAAGCAATTCTTTAAATGATCAGTTATCGAGCAATTACTTTGAACAATCCGTTATTGGGTGATTTTTTTAAAGGGTAGCTTTATAAACGAATGACTGGTTATTAACTGTTTTTCCTTCGGATGAAATTGCTTTATATTACAAATACAAAAGTGACGACCAGCAACAGGCTCTGGGCCCAGCTAGGCTGGTTCTAGTAAATTTACAATCCCCAGTGAAGATCAATGGCCCTCTTAAAACTATCTACTCCCTTGCTCATTACTACCTCTTCCGGTAAGCTGTTCCAAGGTTCGACTACACTGCTAAAATAATAAATTTTCCTAATATCCATGTTAATCTGAGATTTAAATAGCTTAAAACAATAACCCCTTGTCCTGTTTTTAGTGCTAAACTTCAGTCCGGTAACATCTTTCATTTTAATAAATTTAAACAACTGAATCATGTCCCCTCGGTCTCTTCTGTGCTCAAGACTGTACATTTTTTACATTAACAACATACAGTTGAAAGAAAATATTTTTACTAAGATAATTTAACATACATCTTTGCAACTGAATTCTTGCTTGAACATCAACTCTTTTTGAAACAAATTTTCATTCATCATATTTTCAGGTCCCCCTCTTTCATTTAAAAAAAAAAAAAAACCTCAAAAGTTGTCTTAAAGATGTTACTTTGTTTAAAATATTTTTTAAAAAAATGACTGTTTCATCTTTTTTCTTTCTTAAATCAAAGGTATCTATTTAATATTATTTTATTGCTATGAACTAATTCTACTTGACTATTTAATATGACAGAAAAATTGAAACACAGCCTTTATGCCAACCAATTTTCTCACACACTTTGAATTAACCGATTTCTGCATTTACTAGATTTGGATTATAAAAGAATTTTTGCCTTTTCAACTCAGAAAAATAGAAACCAAAGTACATTTATACAGAAATACAAACACGTATTTGTATTTTAAGAAAGAAATTTAAATTACATCAAATGAAAAAGCTTTAAACAAAATTTATTACAAGGGAGGAATTAAAAACAAACTTCCCCTCTTTTATAGATTTTTGCTTCAATGTTTTAAAGAAACATCCTTTCACAAAAGTATCTATTTCTTCTAAATAATTTAACACCCATGAGGCATTCTTCTGCTGTATTAAGAATTGTTACATAATTTGTAATGCCACTTCCTTTATAGTAATTAAATTTTAGGCTTCAGGATCAGCATCTTCTTCATTACCTGTTTCGATCTAATCTATAGTTTCCTTTTGGGTTTACATCTATCATTACATCTGACATTAAAGCTTCGTCATTTATTTTTACATTCATCAAACAAGGCAATTGAAATGATGTCTTTTTTCATTATAGTTCGAAAAATTTAAAGACTTGTGCTGGAAAGGGTTAAAAGGATGAAGTTTCCATTTCTTTTCTTCTATTTATGACCTTAAAAATTACTTTTTATTATAAGTTCAATTTTGTCTTTTTCATCTTCGTCTCAAACGATTGATTTAGGACTAATTATTAGATTTATCTGATAGGGAATGGCATTTCTTTCCCGTTAAGGTAGTTCGTGGTAAGGGGTTTTGACTGTATTCTTAATATTATTATTTTGTTTCCTATGTAGAGTCAACGAACATTATGCTTAGCAGTGGCGGCGCGAGAGCAAATGTAGACGTCGGCGATGCAGTTTTGCGAGGCCCTTTTAATCATAAAATATTTTCAGACAAATCATTGAATTCATGGAATTAATTTTTTTTTTACTAACTTTTGGCACTTAGAGTTCCCAATTCACTTAACTGCTAGGACAAAAACATTTCACGACTACTAGAGCAATCAAAAAGTTTTTTTGGTGGTGATGGGAGAGGGCATCACACTGATGGGGAAAAAATGACCTGATAGAAAGGGGGTCCGGGGGTCCTCCCCCGTAAAACTGTTAAATTTTGTAGTTTAAAAACGCCATTTTAAGCTTTTTTTGCTGATGTTAAGGGAAAAAATTTACAGAGGTCTCGGTGGAAATTTCTAGAAATTGAAGCCTTAAAAATGCAATTATAGGCCATATTTATTTTATAGGCCATATTTATTTTAGGGTCAGAGACTGTTCCAGATCGATTCTTTTGTTTAAAAAAAATAGGTCAAAATCAATTCTCTGCAAATTCTCGAAATTGAAGTTTCAAAAACAGAATTTTAGTCAAACTTTGAAGATTTTACGGGAAATAAGGGAGCTGTTTCCTCAAAAATTTTTTTATATTATGGTCCTAAAAACTTTAGCAATATTTTAAATTCATGAGCCAGTCCACCTAAACTTTTTGTTAATGTAGTTTAAAAAACCTAATTGCTAATGATATAAAAGAAAGGCGGTATGGGGACCCTTGCCCGAATATTTTCTGAAATTCAAGCCTTAAAAATGCGATTGTAAGGCTGTATTTTGTAATATTAGGCTCAGTAATTTTTGAAATTCAAGCTACAAAAACACAATTTTAAGCGATTTTCGATGTTGTTTAGTATTTGGGGGCTTTAAGCTGGAAATATCGCGAAATTTAAGATCTGGAAAAGAAATTTCAGATGCTCCATAATGCTTTCGGTGTGCGTGTGTATGGAGGACTGTGTACGGAAGTGGGGGTGGGGTGTGTGTTCGGAGGAGCAGCGTTTTGAATATTTTCTTATTTTTAGACGAACTTAGGAAACAAGAGAAAAAGAAAAGAAATAGGACGGGGGTGGGGGGAATAGAGTTAGCTGATCAATAAGCTATAGCTACTGAATATTTTAAATTCAGGCCCCGACAGAATTGGGCCCCGCATTTGCTAAGGCTGGCTCTGTGCAGTCTCCGCTGCACTCATTATTTTGATTACTTTTGTGTCTGTTGCATTTAATAAGAGCTTCATTTGAAAACATGGAAATTTCTTAAAACTTTTGAGAATTTACTTCTGAGAATTTTGCGAGGCCCTATCAGCGCGAGGCCGTCGGCAGCCGCCGACGCCTAGCGCCGCCACTGATGCTTAGATACAGAGCTTTATTTGAAGTTAGTTGAATATGCATGCCTAGAACAAATTGTTTAACATGAATAACCATATTTCCTAGACATTTCATATCAGGTGCTTTTTAAACTCCAAAATGTGCTATTGAATGAGCTTACATATTATGAGCTAATATATAATTTCTCCTTTTAAGGAGAGATGTTACTGATAGTAGAAAAGATGATATTTTTTCCCAGGTGCAAAAAATGACTGCCTCATAAGTATAATGTTGATTTTTGTATTAGTTTGGGGAAGTATAATATTAAAATTATTAATAATTTTGCAGCAGTGAATGTGAGGATGAATTTTTGAGATTCTTCAACAGAGAGAAAGGCTAACGAATTTGCTAATTTTGCAGTGTAACTTCTTTTTCTGTTCCATTAAGTGCATTATCATTAAAAAAAGAACTTTGATTCTTTTCTTTTTTAAAAATATTTTCCAAATACTCTAACCTGATTATTCACAGTGCACTTTATAATCTCGGAAACAGGGTACAGTAGAGTACTGTTTTCCCCAGACCATAAAAGAGGTAGGGTGCTTTCAGATAAAACTGCACTTTGATTCAATTAAAAGGGCACTTTAATTAAAATTATGCATTAGAAACTTTTTTTTCTTTTTGAAACTTTTTGGTGCACTATGTGCATGCAAAACTCAAGTATTTTTCGAGTATAATAAAAAGCTTTTCAACTTTTAGTTTTAAAAGTTATGCTAAAAACATTCAAATTTATATTCAAATCAGATTCTAGTGAATAAGTGAAACAAGGAGGCTTTAATAGGCTTGGGTGCGTCAAGTGTAATATTAGTCTTTTGCTGTTATTGTGTAGCAATGTTTAAGTAGTCACTTTGGGTTTACGATACTTCTTTTTCTTTTCTAATTACAATCAGACTCCGGTTTAACGAATTTCGCAATTTAACGAATTTTTCTTCTTCTCCGACTAAAATGAAGGCAAAAACCCTTTTTTTACCTAATAATAAACCTTGAGCAGAAAAAAACTTTTCTTGGAATCAGCCATTTTTAACTAGCAAGGGGGCAACTAGCGATTCTCATGCAGAAGACGATAATGAAACTCCCATTAAAACTTATTTTTTCAAATGCTTTACATGGCCTGGAAACTAAAAACATATATCAAGCAGCAAGCTGTAAATGACACAGCATTTTCATAAAGTCGAAAGAGAACTATTTTGAGTCAAGTATGAAGGAAATTGTCAAACATCTACTACTCACTACTTTAAAATTTCAAACTAACTAGTGTGTAATAAGTCACAGAATGCTGAATAAAAAGTACACTTTCTAATCATGGATATTTTTGTGCATTTGCTTATAAGGGCTTTTAAATAAGGTAAGTGCATTTTTTTTCTCACCCTGGTATTATGAATAGCCCCGATTAACGCAACAAAAGTTTCGGTCCCAATGAATTCTTTAATCGAGGACCAACTGTAGTATGCAACACAAAGCATATTGAGCAAAAATATAAAGCCTTTTTTTGAATAAATATGATTCAATAACTGTACTGATTGGTATATTTTATGATGTATAGTTTTAAAAACAACATCTGTGGATCATACGTGGCTGCAAATTATCTTTGACTTTTTTTTTGCAAAGCTAAGTACACTTTCAAAAAGAAATTTGGTGTGAACTTGCAGAAGCTGGGATGAAGTGCAAAATGTTACTTGATGCAATAATTTTCAATGTTTTTAAAATCAGGATGTAAAATCCGGAAAGGTCGTGGTCTTAAGCATTTCAGAATTTGAGTCCCATAGCATAGTGTATATGAAAAGTTCAGAACAGTTTTTTATGCATCATTAAAAATTCAAGTTTTATAAATTAATCTGCCAAAAGTAAAATAAAAATGGCCTTTTACCAGTATTTGAAGCAATTGTAAGAGGTAGCAAACACAAGGGAAGCAAATGAGAACCCCAAACACCTGGACTATCTGCATTTCTGAAACATAAAACCAAAAATGTAAAAATAAAAATAATAACATTTTACGTAAAACAAGTATTGTAACTCTTTTTACTCCCAGAAAATTGAAAAAAAAAATTCTGAAACATGACACGTTGACGAAAGTTTGATGATCAATTGTGCAATGACTAAGAACATTGCGCAGCTTAATGTTTTTAAAGTTTCAGTTTCGATATATTATTGGGGGTTCGGGAGTTCTTCCCAATCCCCTGAACTTCTTTCCCTTAACTTCAAAAATAGCATTTTGTAGAGTTTTGGAAACAAAATTCAAAGAACTTCCATAAGTGGCTCGGGGATGGGAAACAAGGGGAGCAACCGCCCCTTTACTTAAGTCAGTAAAAGGGCCTTGCCCCTCAACATTTCTAAGTTAAAATCTAATGACCAATCAAAAAAATGAATGTTGATCACTTCACATATTTAAAAGAAAGAAGGATTGACTAAATAAATGTATTTTTAATATTTTGCTCAAGGTATTATTTCATTAAAATTTAAATGGAATTTGAGCTGAACCATTTCCATTTTTGAGGAGGTGTCTCGAATTTTATAAGGCATTTTATAGAAAATGACATCAGAATCCAAAAACAAATACAAATATGACAACCAGCAACAGGCTCTGGGCCCTGTAAAGGTGGTCCTAGTCAATTTATTAGTCCCCAATGAAGATCAATGGTTCTCTTAAAGCTACCCATCCCCTTGCTCATTACCGCCTCTTCACAGGGCCAGATTAATACCCATTTATGCCCTAGGTCAAACTTAGAGATTACGCCCTACCGCACACATCCAAACCAGGGCTCTGTCCAGGATTTTTCACAGGGTCCGTTTTTTGTGAAAAATCAAATAATTTTGTGAAAAATCAATTAATTTTGTGAAAAATCAAAAAATTTTGCAAAAAAGTTTTTTTTTGTTGTTAAAACGAAATTTTATAATTTAGAGATGGCACAAACTGCATCAATTAAACTTAAAGTTGAGTGTTTTCCTCTTCTATGACGAAAAAATCATTCTGGATTTTTTTTCTGATATTTGCCGGGGGGGGGGGGGGGCATCGCTCTTTAAAGTATCAATATTTATCTACCATTCTGCAATATGTTAAATTATACTAGATATATTTCTGTACAATATTTAAAATAATTGTAACAAAAATATAAATAAATAAAACAAAATTCAGAATGGGGTTCAGCATTCAACTTTTTGACCCAAGACACTCTTAAAAAGCACAGAATTTCGTTTAAAACTTATAAATTCCGTGATTTTAACAAAAATAAAAAGATATTTCAATTGTTTACCTCTTAACAAAGCGTAATAATCATCAAAAATTCGAAAAATCGGATTCCCATAGCGGATGCAAAGAGATCGCAATTCTCAAAGTGAAGGCATCAAAAGTATAAAAACGGCTTGTAAAAGAAATATTTTTGTTAAAATTATTTTAAAATTGCATTTTAGAGTCCTATGATAACATATCATTAATATCTGTGGACACAGTTGCCCCCCCCCCCCCAAAAAAAAAAAAATAAACCATCTATTCAGCATTTTAATTTTTGACTCATAACAGAAAATGGAATTTTGCTTTAAAAACTTGAAATGAGAGTTCTAACAAAAATAAAGAGGCTTTTCATTTATTTGAATCCTAATAAAGCGAAGTTAGCTTGAAAAAAGAACAAAATATGATTCTCATATCGGATGTTAAAAGATTGCATTTTTCAAAATGTAGACATCTAAAGAAAAAAAACGGTAACTAAAAGAGTTTATTTAAAGTTAATCATCCTTGTTAGCATCGAAAAATCAAAACCCATATAATTTTCTCCCAAAATAACAATTAAACATCGCACCGCACCATAAAAACGCAAATATTGACAAGTCGACAAAATGATGAGAATATTTTCTAATCATGTCATTATAAAGGTTCAACACCAGACGCTAAGTGGTGACAATTTTGAAGTTGGTAACCCTATCTGAAGCGATCATATTTTTTCCTCACCCTTACTATCCCTTTGCAGTTCTAAGTAGGCTTACCAATGCCTTTTCCGAAATGTTTACAACACCGCTGCTAATTAGCTGTGATAAAACAAACAACCATTATATTTATTTGGCAGTAGCAATTATTTATCACTTGCAGGAGCATCGCAAGAGTGCCGATTTTTTTTTCTCAAAATTAGCCGATTTTGTATAAGCTGATCCCTCTAATTTGACTTAAAAAAAGGTTCTAAAAATTATCGGTTCATACACAGAAATATGCGTTATTTTGCTTTCAGATTTGCTCTTTCAATAAACAATTTGTGACAGATCCGATCTTGTTTATCAGAATTTTGTGAAGGGTCCGTTTTGTTTGATCGGGATTTTGTGAAAGGTCCGTTTTGTTTGATCGGGATTTTGTGAAAGGTCCGTTTTGGTTGATCGGATTTTTGTGAAGGGTCCGTTAACGGACCCAAATATCCTCTGGCCAGACCCCTGCAAACTCTATTGAAATCGTACCCCCCCTCCCCCCAGCCATTATCAGAGCCGTAGTAGCGTCCAGGGACAGTTAAAGATTTCGTGCTTCCCCTCTGTTTGACAAAATGAGGGATGGGTTTCTTTCTTTGTTTTCCTTCAATGATGTTCAAAAGAGGAGGAGGGGGGGGGGAATAGGAGTGCTCCCCCGGGATTTTTTTTTTAAATTGAAGCATTAGAAATGCAATTTTATTCCATCTTTGAGTATTTAATGGGAAGTAATGGCCTTTAACTCACCCAGGAAACTTTTCGTAACTGAAGTCCTACATACGTAATTGTATGTTATCTTTGATGATGTTGGGATGAGTTCGGGAACTCCCCCTCCCCTTCCTCTGTAGAAATTAGTTTCTAAAATGAAATTTTTGACAATCTTTTACTAATGATGCTGGGGAGTGGTGGGAGTCGGGAGAACACTCATGAAAATTTTTCTGAAATTGAGGTTCTACAGCGCAACTTTTAACGATATTTTTTTTGATGCAGGGCGATTGGTGACTCAAGCGAGAAAACTTTTCAAAACCAAAAAAAAGTAGGACATCTTTTTATGACGTCTATACATAGATGGGGCTTAATCGTTCTTCCCCAGAAAGGTTTTGAAATTGAAAACTTAAATACGCAATTCGAAACCATCTCTGATGACATTACGAGAAGGAATAGTTTTTCCTGATTTCCAGGTTAGCCTGAGATTTGAATAGCTTGTAACAATGATCCCTCATCCTGCTTTCGGTGCAAAAATTTAATCTATTCTCATCTTTCATTTTGATAAATTTAAAACAATTGAAAACATACCCTATTTTCTGAAGAAAAGTCAGTCTGCAATTCAGCAATTATAATTCCCCCTCCTTTTTTTTGGTGCTCCAGCCGCCTATAGCCCCTTTCCATTTTTACATTATCAAAGACTGCGTAATCTTTTATAAGGCTACAGTTTTAAAAATTTTGATGCAGATCTCACAAACTACCTTCTTCTAACAAGATACCAAACAGAGCTAAACATAGCTCTTTAAAATGTTCAATTTCGAAAAATTTAAGTGCAATTACAATTCAAAAAACTTTAAGCTCATTATTCCAAAACAAATAGATTTTTGAGCAATCACGATTGCTTATTGCTTTCATTTCACCGTCCTTGGCGTTTGGTTCCTTTTTCAGTTTGGACCAGGGACACCAGCACCACCAGCCTCTGCAGGCGCCGCCGCTCTGAGCATTGCCTCCTGGAATCCCTTTCTCCTGGTCGGTGGCGTCCATGTCCTACACACACGCACGCTCATACACACACCTACATACACACACATGCTCATACAGACACACACACTCATACACACAAGCCATTACACATATATACACATGCCTATGTGCATACACACAGGTTTATGCACACACACAAGTCGACACTTGCACACACGCGAGCCTACACATACACACACAACTATACACACGTAACTGCCCAGGAGGAGGTGTAGGCTTGGGGGGAGAGGAGCCGTTTCTAGAATACAAATACAAAAGTGACGACCAGCAACAGGCTCTGGGCCCAGCTAGACTGGTCCTAGTCAATTTACAACCCCCAGTGAAGATCAATTGCCCTCTTAAAACTATCTACTCAATTGCTCATTACCACCTCTTCCGGTAAACTGTTCCAAGGTTCCACTACCCTGCTAAAATAATAATTTTTCCTAACATCCATATTAGCCTGAGATTTAAATAGCTTAAAACAATGAACCCTTGTCCTGTTTTTAGTGCTAAACTTCAGCCCGGTAACATCTTTCATTTTAATAAATTTAAACAACTGAATCATGTCCCCTCGGTCTCTTCTTTGCTCAAGTCTGTACAATTTTAGCCTTAATAACTCCAACGAGTAAGGCCCTGTCGCAACTCGTGATTGCGAAATGCATAATTTGAATTCAAAATTTCAGAATTCAGTTTTTTTTTTTTTTTTTTTTTTTTTTTTTTTTGTTTTGAGAAATCCCACAATATTAAAATGAAACTATACTATTATATGCATAAAACATTGCGTAACGAAAGATCAAAACAGGTTTTTTACCTAAAATTATGATGCATTTTACTTCTCACTTACTAAATTTTTGAACATCAATACACAATAGAAATAATAAGCTTCGAAGCTTATTTTAAAGTACTTTTGTTGGTTATACGTTCGGTTAGGGACCGAAAGATTCTGAAAGCGTCAGGGTGAAATAGTGCAATATCTTCGCTTTTCTACTTTATTTTCTTATCGTTCATGCTGCCATCTAGCGAACAGATGTATGACTATTAATCAATATTAATTATAAAATAAGGTTGCAAAGCCCTCTTAATGAAGGTTGTCTTCTTCTTTTTTTCCGTATTCATTTATTCTTTATAATTAGCCAAAATATAAATATTTGAAGAATTAAAAAGGTTACATTTAGCGTTTATGGTGGAAAAAAAATGAAAAATAGACTTTTTCATTTACATACATAATTATTTACTTTAGTGCAATCTTATAAAGAAAAGAGAAGAAGAATGTATTATTTTTGATTACACTTGGTGTAAATGGGTGAATAAAAAGATTTTCAAATTTAGTAATATATAAACATGATAAAATTCAAATTGCCTATAATTGTTAGTAATAATAAAATTATTCAAAGAGACAGGAATAAAGTAGCATTATTAAACGTTTTTTCATTTGGGTTATTCTGAATAAATACATTGCGCATTTGCATGAAATAGACGTAGGATATGTAAGAATTATGATTCATAAAAAGAGTAATTTAAAATTGGACGACAAACATTGGACGTTCTTGGGAATTGGAATTTGTTGCATTTGGAGGATGTAAAATTAATTCTCTGAACAAAAAAAATAATGTAACCTCAACTCATGAAAGTACTCAATAAACTTCGGTAAAAAATATTTTAGAACTGAATAAAAAAAAAGTTTTGATGGAATTATTTTCTTCCTATTCATTTACTTTTTACAATTAGTATTCATTATTAATTAATGCCAGGTGAAAAATAATTATGTACAATAGAATAAAAGTTATTAAACTAGTTTGTTGATAATCATATCTTTAAAAAGTGAAAAAGTTGCTGAAAAAATGTCAGGTAGTTAAAAGTGAGCAGCAAAAATTTTTAATTGGAAAAAAAATCAAATTCGTTTACAACAAATTTAAACAAATAATATGATGAACATATCAGTTAAAAATATGAGTTTCAGTTTTACATCAAATACAAAAAAAAAAAGCAATCAAACATTTTAGTCTGCAAGACGCTCATATGTGAAACACATTTTAAACGTTAAAATTCTATATGAAAATAGTTTTATTGTAATAATGATAAAGGTTATTAGAAATGACTACGTGACATCATTTAACATTTTTTAATTTTCTTTTTGAATCAAAAAACTCGGATTTTTTCATTCAGATTTTTTTAAACCTTGAAACATTCGTATATTAGGGTTGGTTGGGGGTAGTGGGTCCCCCCCCTAAAACTGAAATAGGGATAAACAACTCTCTTCAAACTCTCTTCAACTCTTTCAAACTCTTTTCCACAGATCATGGTAAATTTCATCACAGTAATTGGTATAACATATATTTGGGATTCGTGAAATTTTTCTAAGTCATAGCACTTAGTCAAAAAAAAAAAAATTCTGTTTTTTTTTTTTTTTTTTTTTTTTTTTTGCGAGTTTAAGCAACATTTTTCAAAGAAGTGTTTCCAGGTTAGTTTTTATTATTTTTTATGATAATTAATTTTTCACCTATAGTATAACTTAAAGTTCATACAGCAACAAGAATTTTTGAATAAAATATTAATAAGTGTTTAAGAGGAGGGGTCCCACTTACCCTGTACATTTTTGCTGTAAGTGGGTATTATACCCATCTACTAAGTGGGTATTATACCTACCCCCTCACAATGGGGTAATTGGGCTCCCCTATAATAATTAGGATTTCAAAATAAAGAGCAACTCTGATTAAGTATTTGTATTGGCGAAATACAAGACAACTATGACGAGTTAGTATTGGAATTGATAGTTGAGCTAAAAACTGCTAAAGCTGGTGATTATGTATTTGTGAAACGGACATGACAGAAAATCATTTCGATTTAAGTAGGTCTAATGTTGGAAAGTTGATGATACAAATTTAAAAAAAAAAGTGTTGTATTTTCAAGAACGAATAGAAATAGTGACACTTTTTATTGGCATTGTGCAGATGATGTTGGGATAATTACTGAGGATGAAACGATGATGGTTCTTTTTTTTCTTAGCCAACTTTACAAAGACGCAGTCATTTAGTGTTTCCAATTTTTTTATTTAACTTATAGTTTTGGCAAATTTACTCAAATTGATCTTAATCAACTGTATTCCGTTCATAAACACACCTTTATTCGTAAAAGTAAAATGTATGTCCCTATAGACTTTCAATAGAATTCACAAATGAAATTACTTTGTTTTTCGTTTTAAAATTTTCCGTGATACAGATTTCAAAGACAGTAAATATCTTATATAAATGGATGCATTAAAAAAAAAAGATTCACACTAAAAATGTACATACTTTATCATGTAAGACCGCATTACCGCATTTTTAGATATGCTTTATTTAAATTTAAATTAAAGGGGGGGGGACCCATTTACCCCTTACTCACGCCCGGCTCCTGGGGTAGGCGGCCGCCTAGGGTGGCAGATTTTAGGGGCAGCAAATTTCGAAGTATTAAAATCTGTTTCAGCGCCATAAGATTCACTGCTTCAAGGCTAAAAGTACAAATAATTTAGAGTGTGTATCAGTGCTTGGACATGCAAAGCATAGTTCGGAATATAACTAAAAATTCAATTTAGTTTTAGGGGCGGCAAATTGCGTGGTTTAAAAGTCTTTTGAAAATATTAACATCCGTTTCAATGATATAAGATGCACTACTTTATTAATGAAAAAGACAACTTAAAGTGTGTACCACAGCTTGGATATGCAAAACCCATGTTATTATTTTATATTATGATTATTATTATTCAATGGGGGTGATAGGGGTGCAGCACTAGTCAATATCTCCTAGGGCGACAGAACTACTAGAGCCGGCCCTGCCCTTACTGTGGGGTAAGTGGGAGCCCCATCCGATTTTTTAAAATATATAATCGTTAAGAATATTTAAAGCATTATTTTAGAAAATAATGAAGAATTTTTGTTTACTAATAATATGTAAGATAAAATAAGACAATAAGTTTAAAATTTTTTGCTTCAAAACTTTATGCATAAGATTTCAAAAACGAACTATTCTCAAAAGGAATCCCACTTACCCCAACCAACCATACTTTACATTTACAAACATAATATATTTCCCACATAATGGGGGAAACAGCAACTTTTTAGCTATTTTCATTTCATAGCAGTAGCTATGTTTGAATAATAGGTATAAGTAGACTAGTTTTAAAACACAAATAATGCATGATTCAAAATAAATTTAGCGTTTAAAATTTAAAAAAAAGGTTCATAGAATTGTAATTTTGATCTTTTGGTGCAAGTCCAGAGGCATAGTCCATAATAAATTTTTATCATAAAATTTCTGTACATGTACATTGTGCATAGTAATTTACAATTTTTCCTTCAGTCTCTTCTCCCCTTTTTTCAAGCAGTTTTCAAGAAACAATTTCTCTTTTTTTAAACTGAAAACTCTCACACATGATGATAACAGTTTTACAATGACAATTAGAAATCCTTCAGAACAAATTTTGATTATCAACCACTAAGTTTCAACTCTAGCTGCTCTGCCCCCCCCCCTTCCCCAGCTACTACCACCAATCCTGCTTCATACCTTTTAGAAGATAAAAATCTTAAAATTTGGCAGTTTTCTATGTTTATCAGCTTAGAGTCGACAAAAGTTCTGAAATAGATTTAATTGGGGGTGAGTAAGGCTATTTTTAAAACTTGATTATAAAGCAGTCTGAACTGATGAACCTTTCAGCTTACTCTTAAAATTAGCATTAGTTCTCTAAATATTCAATAAATTCTGAAGATTCATAAAAACGTTATAACGTTTAGACAAGATGCGATTTTTGTTTTACGCTTTGCTTAATCAGGGGTGCCCCTCATCCTAAAGGGAAAGAGCACACCCCCCCCTAAATGTCACGAAGTTCCCCCCCCCCTGATCAAGAGCTCCCCAAAATTGAGAAAAAATACTCCTAAAAACACCCCCCACCCCTAAAAAATTTCAATGGATCAGTCTGCGGCATGACCCCTTCCCTTCCCTTGGTGGGCACCCCTGGCTAAATGATAAGGTTTCCATCATTTTGTACATTTTTAGTGTAAAATACTGTGTTAAACAATTACTTTACTTAATAAGTTTACTTAATTACTTTACTTAAAGTCATGGTGTTATAAGAAAAAATGCAATTTTTTATATATACTTTTTTCCGAAGTGTAATTTTGGAATAAAAGCAATATTGCAAGAGTAATCTATATGTAGTTTAGCAAGTTGAAGTTAATATTGTATAATGCATGCACATTGAGAGCAATACATTCTAAAAATTCAAATTTAATTAATAAAAATAAAATCAAATGATTTTAATCAATGATTTTGTTAAAAAAATTTTCTTGATTTAAATCAACGGGTCTTTTTTTTCTAAATTACTTAATTTAAATCATGATTTTAATCATAACTTAAATCAAACTGATTTAAATCAACGAACACTGCTCAATATAAGCGTGTACGGTTCCAAATTATGAACACATTGAGTACTAAAAAATGATAACATTAGGATTAAAAAAAATGGTGCTCATATTTTAATATCTTATTGTCAGTCAAGAACTTTTTTTTTAAACGTTTTTTTAAATTAGTCAAGTGCATGCTGGGCAAAGTGACATAGTTGAATTCGCTTACTTATTCACTCATTTTAAGTATTAATTTTTTAATTAATTAACAATTGCCTTATTCACCCCCAATTGATTTTATTTTAGAACTTGAGTCAACTTTGAGCTGATAAACATAGAAAATTGTCAAATTTTAAGAATTTATCTTGAAAAAAGTATAAAAGTTATAATTCTAGGAAATATAGTAGTACCAATGTTTCCTAGAAGTACAGTTGAATGATTGGTGGTAGTAGCTGGGGAAAGGGGGGGGGGGATCCAGCTAGAGTTGAAACCTAGTGGTGACGAAATTTGTTCGCAAGGATTTCTAATTGTCATTGTAAAAACTTCTATCATCATGTGTGACAGTTTTTCTTTTAATAAAAAGAGAAAATTCTTTTTGAAAGCTGCGTGAAAAAGGGGAGAGAAGGGACTGGGGGAAAAATTCTAGATTGCTATGCACAATGTACAAACATTTTATGATAAAAGTTTGCTATGAACTATGCCTCTGAACTTGCACTGAAAGATCAATAATGATAATTGATATCTACAAATGTTTCAAGACTTAAAAAAAATTGAATAAAAATATTCGAATTTTTTGACTAAAAAAAATTAAAAAATCACATTCCCTGATGTTAAGTAGTCCTTTCTAACCTTTATCATTTTTCAATAAAACTATTTTCATATAGAATCTTAACATAGGAAATGTGTTTATTATATCAGAGTCTTGCAGAGTAAAATATTTGAGGGTTTTTTGTCTGTAGTTGATGTGAAACTGAACCTCATATTTTTAACTGATATGATCATCATTAAATTTGTTGTAAACGAATTTGATTTTTTTTTTTTTTTTTTTTTGAGCAATCACGATTGCTTATTGCTTTTATTTGACTGTTTTTTTGGCGTTCCTGTGATTTTATTTTTCCACCAGCACCCTCTGCAGCACCACCGTCGACCGGCCACCTCACGATGCTGCTCCTATAGCGAAAACCGTCTCCAGGTTGCGTCAATATCCTACACTTACACGCATGCATACACGCACGTTCACACACAAACATATACACACAACACACACATACATACACCTACACACATACACACACTCAAACACATACACACATGCTTACACACACATACAAATAACCCCTACACACAAACACACATACCCCCCCCCCCCACATACACATAAACACACACGCCTACATACACACACACACTCGTCATTGCAAAAAAACATAATTTGAATTCAAGAGGTCAAAATTCAAATTAATTTCATTTTTATCATTTTTTTTTTCATTCAAAAATTTTCGTTGTTCACTTTTAAATAACAGACATTTTTCAGCACCATTTTCATTTTTTAAAAATATGATTATCAACAAACTAGTTTAATAACTTTTATTGTATTGTAAGTAGTTATTTTCACCTGGCATTAATTCATATGAATGCTAATTGTAAAAAGTAAATGAATAGAAAGAAAATAATTCTATTTTAATGCTTTTTTTTTCATTTCTAAAATACTTTTTTGCGAACTTGACTGAATACTTTCATCAGTTGAGGTTACATGAACTTTTTTGTTCAGAGGATTAATTTTACAACCTCCAAATGTAACAAATACCATAATTCCCAAGAACGTTCAATGTTTGTAATTTTTTCGTCCAACTTTAAATTACTGTTTTCATGAATCGTAGCTGTTAAATATATTAAGTCTATTTCATGTGAATGCGCAATGTACTTATTCAGAATAACACAAATGAAAAAAACCTTTAGTAATGCTACCTTATTCTTGTCTATTTGAATATTTTTACTATTACTAACAATTGCAGGCAATTTGAATTTTATCATGTTAAAATATTACTGAATTTGAAAATTTATTTATTCACCCATTCATACCAAGAGTAGCCAAAAATGATGCATTCTTCTTCTCTTTCCTTTATAAGATTGCACTATCTAATTTAAATAATCATGCACGTAAATGAAAAAGAATTTTTTCATTTTTTTTTCCACCGTAAACAAAATTATTAGCCATTTTAATTATTCGAATATTTATGTTTTTGCTAATTATGAAGAACAAATGAATACTAAAAAAAAGAAAGGAGAATCTCCATTAATAGGGCTTTGCAACCTTATTCATATTATAATATTTTTTATCGATACTCGTACATTTATTCACTAGATGGCAGCATGAACGATAAGAAAATCAAGTAGAAAAGCGAAGATATTGCACTATTTCACCCTGACGCTTTCAGAATCTTTCGGTCCCTAACCGAACGTTTGGTTATCATGCTGCTTGCCACTAGCAGACGACAACAACAATCTGATAACGAGCTGATTTCGTTTCATTTCAACTTTTTCTTTTGAGTAACACTTGAACTTCAAAAGAATGATTTTTGTCACCGTCTCTCGTTATTTTTGGATTACAGTAGCCTATAATTTAATTCTTTCTTTAGTATTTTTTAGTTTTTTGCTGAAAAAGTAAAAATATGTTTTACTTTTCCCATTTTTTGAGATTATTGTCTGCATGACTACTACTTCTACTGCAAGTGTTTAGCTGTCTGCTCATGTTTTAAAATTATAAATCTGCTTTTTAAATTTTTAATTTGTAATTATACTGTTAATGATTATGTGTTATATCATGTTATAAATAGGCGTTCTCATTGTTCCCAAATAAATGTTATTTGTTGCACAGTACACTTTTGTTAAGAAGATTTGCATGAAATATCCCTCTTCCTTCTTCAAAGTCTTAAGCTGTTAAGTTTAGCAGCGAAATGTTACAAGTCGCACCACTGTAAGAAATAAGAAATTTGAAAAAAAAAAAAAAAAAAGCATGAAGCAGTCTTCTTTATCAAAATATTTTACTCAAAACCTTTCTTCTTATCCTCGCAAAAGAAATGCTCCAGTTTGTATTGCAGAAACAGTATGTAGTTTTTTTTTTCATCTTCATATTCAGTAGTTTTTGTGTTATTAATGATTCCGTGTTTCATGATGTTACGCTTCCTCCAATTTAAAAATTCTTTTCACAATATAATCTTAATATATAAAACTCAGTGTCCTGAGATAATATATAGAAATATATATATATATATATATATATATATATATATATATATATATATATATGTATGTAGATATATATAAATCAACGCACTGCCAATACCGCTGAAGCCTCAGACTTGAAATTTGGCAGGCAAGTCCACATGATTTTTAAACCTTAATTTCTGTGAAATTAAAACCTGTAATTTAAATTTAAATCCCTTATTTTTGAAGGCTTTCCTCCATTCAATTCATTTTTCGGTACTTCATCTCAACTTTTGGTTCGTAGCAAATTTTAAATTTGATATTGTTTTTGTTTCTCACGTGATTCTTCGAGGCTATCTCAAGTCAAAAAATAATGTTTCTGTCTTTTGCTTTCATTTTTACTTCCTTTTACAAAAAAGAAAGAACTATTGTATTTGCAAAAAAATTTTCACTCAAAAATCAGCCTTAATTCCCGTTTTGCTCGCCCCCGAATGAATATTGATTTTTTTTTCAACCCGACCACACGTGGATACATGCCTGAGAACACATAGACACCTGAAGAATCCATTTTGACCATTCCCGAGTTAATTACAACGAGTTTTCTCATGATGTACGTATGTATGTGCGTATGCATCTCACATAACTCTAGAACAGTAAGTCTTAGAAAGCTGAAATTTGGTGCATAGATTCCAAGTGAGGTCTAGTTGTGCACCTTCACTTTTGAATGCATTCGGATGTTTCAAGGGGGTCTTTTACACAGGGTTGGCTTTCTGCCGGCAGAAACTAGTTTTTGCCGTGCCAGTGGCAGAAACTGATTATAACCAGTAAAAACCGGCAAAAACTTAAAAATGTCTTTAATAACTTTTAACTTTACTTAACTTTTAAAGTAATTATAAATGATATTTGTTTAAATAAACTAAGATATCAAACTTCACTTCATCGTTGTAAAAAATAAAATCCTAAGCTAGTGCCCTTGATTTAGTTCAAAAAGGGACCTTTTCAATTGCAGATGCTCGTAATATTTGCATTAATCTAACAAAGGATAAAAATCACGAGGGTTCTTTGACATACAGAATTAAAAACAGGAAATTACTGATTGTAATTTGGTCGCTTTATATGCTTCATCTAAATTGCTTGTGGTTGAAATTATCACATGCTTCAAGAAGAAAGTGTCAGAACTTGACAATATTAACCTAGATTTTGTATGCACCTAATGTCACAGCTTTGCAAAACAAATTGGCCCCATTTCTCGAAACTTATTTTTCCAGTCAAATTTTTACCACTTTCCCAGTTACTAGATGGTAGACCAGTTTAAAAAGATATACAACAGATGAAAGTTTCACGAATATTGCTTGTTCTTTGATGCATTGCCTGTGAGCTCTTCTGTTGCAAGAATATTCTTAAGTTTCTCATTTGTGCACTTTAAATTAAGAAAACTGTTTGGATTTTTGAAACCACCTTTTCTCAGAGGCAACTGCAGGGACCAAACAATGTAAAATTTGTTGCAAAGTAACAATTGATATATTGTACTTTAGTTAACAAATTAATTATTTTTTCCATGTATTTTCTACTGTGTGTCAATAATTAATTTTTTGTCATTTTGCGAGTTTTTGCCAGTTTCTGCCGCAAATGTGGCAGAAACTGGTTTTTGCCATGCCGGTTTTAACCGGTTTCTACCAGTGGTTTTAACTGCCTTGGCAGAAACTTGCCAACCCTGCTTTTACACCTTTTTGAGATAAAAGCATTGTTAATTTCAATGTAAACTCAAGCGGTGCTATAATGGAGTAGAGTGTAGCTCAGGGTCTTTCAACAGTAGCCATATGACCCTCCCCCCCTCCCCAGTTCCAGAGGGCCTCTGAAAGGCAATAAAACTAAAAGGAGTCATGTAGATCCCAAGGGAGGAGTCATGACTCATTTTTGAACTACTATTATAAACATAGTATGATAAGTTTTGAGTATTAGATGTTTGATGGTATTGATCTCAAAATGTGTGTGCAGTTAAATTGTTTATGTATGTGTAAATAGTGAAAAACGCTTAGTGTAAAAATTGCAGGAACATGTCTTGAGTTACAAGGAATCCCATTTTTCCTATTCAATCTTTACAGAGCCATTGATTTCAGCTCAGTATTATCCAAGTATGTACCCATCTTTTGCTTTTAAAAAAATATATTTTCTTAAACACTGGACTAACCAGCGTCATATTACTGCAAGGGCAAGAAGGGTAGCTGCCTTGGGCTGACATTTGAAAACTCCAAACACTTGAATAATTTAAACTATAAAAAAAATTGGAGGAAAAAAAATAGTTTTCACGTTGAAACTGAAGAAGAAAACGGTATTTAATTTCCTGCAAGCAATCATTTTTTGAAAATACAGTGAAGCATTGTTTGTACATTTTTGAAGGGACTGTATGAAAAAAAAGCGTATAAATGAAAAAACGTATAATAGGTATACTTTAATATGTATTAGACTCTGTAGGGATCAATTTAAAAATGGATAATTGTTAAAAACGTAAAGAGAGAAACATATAAACGGTGCTTCACTGTATTGTTAAGCTTGTACTGTCGAATCCCGATTTAACAAATTCATCGGGATCAAAACTGTTATAGTTTAAATCACAGGTGGATCCAGGGAGGGGGCCATGACCCCCTCCGAGAAAATTTCAAGAATAGTTAAAATCCTCTCAGGAATAGTAAAAATGTCTCTTATAATACATACAAAGACTAACAATAAGAAAACCAATCAAAGGGGGGGGGGGGCATGGATACCCTGAAGAAGTTTCACAAATAGTTAAAAACCTTTTTTAGAGCTAAATATAAAAAAAATCCTTATTATTCCTCGAAGTCTCGCAAGAATATAAAAATAACGCCAGGGAGTCATAAAACCACACTGAGGAAGTTTCAAGTATAGTTTTTTAAACTCTCTTTCTTAGCTTAAATTGAAAAAAAAAATTATTGTAGTTCATGTGAAGTCTAGCAAGAATGGAAACAATGCCAGAGGAAGGGCATGGCCACCCCACGAAAATTTAAAAAATATCAAATGTATACCAAATATTTGGGTTCATTTAGCATAATGGGCTTGTCTTGTTAGATGTGATTACTTTCCCCATGGGGGAAAGAAAAGGGATATGTGTTAGTAAGTGTCCGATAAAAGTTATACATTTAATTATTGTGCATTAAGTTAAAGTTATATTTCACTTTTAACCTGGAATTATACAGTGCTATGTAATTTTATTCTTCATTCCTTTGTAATGTGGGATGCCCCAAACCATTCCTCGTCCACTTATTAATATTACCACAGATCGTCTACAAGCCACATTTTAAAAAATAACTTGTAAAAGTTTCCAGGGGAGGGTCCGCCACCTCTCATTTCTGCCAACATCGTTCAAGATCGGCCTAAATTTTGTTTTAAGCGCTTGAGTTACAAAATGTTTCTGGGGGAGAACTCCTCCCTCACTAACATCATTGGAAGCCTTCAAGAATTACGTTTCTGGAGCTTCAATTTCGAAAATTGCTGGTCCTATAAAAGTTACTCGTGAATCATGGATTGCCTATATTTGCAATTTAAAGAGTTCAATTTTGAAAAAAGTTTGGGAAAGGACGTCAGAATCTCTTCAAACCCTAACTTTACCAAAGATAGCCTAAAATGTGTTTTTAGGTCTATAAATTAGTAAAATTTCCTGGGATGGGCCTTTTAATCTCTCTTCTCCTTAACATCACCAAAAATAATCTGAAACAACCTTTTTGGTGCTACAATTTTGAGCAAAGCGCTCCAAATCTCTCCCCAAAACCATTAACAAAGATAATGAGAATGTATCTTTAAGCCTGAAAATTATAAAAATATCTTGGTGTGGGCCCTCGAATTTCTAATCCACGTATCATCACGAAAAGATCGTAGTAAACTGCATTTTTGGCTCTATAATAGCAAAAAAAAAAATCCCCCGGAAAACCCCGAATCTCCCTCTTCTTAACATTATAGGAGATAATGTTTGTGTTTTTAAGGTTTCAATTTCGAAAAATGAGTGGGGGGGGGGGGGGGGGCGCACCTGAGCCCTTAATAATACAAAAGACAGTTAAAATGCATTTCTAAGAAGCAAATCAGAAAAATTTCCTTAGATGGGCCCTCAAATCTCTCCTCCTTCTTACATCATCAAAGATGGTTTAAAACTGCAATCTTAGAGTTACTCTAAGGGGAGCGCCACTGAATCTCTTCTTTCCTAACTTTACCAAAGATTGTCTAGAATGCGTTAAGACTACAAATTCGAAAAATTTTGGGGGGAGAATTTTTCCCCTTTATTCGGAGTTAATATTATACTTACGGTTGGTTCATATCAGCTTCCTCTTAAACTAGAAGTTTTATGCAGTTGCTACAGAACACAGTACTGATCACAGAATACCACTTTGAGGTGACGATATATGCACTGCACACGTTTGTTAAGAAAAGAGGGAAATTCTTGGGAAGATTACAGCCTTTATGTTCAACTTATGCCGCCTAGTGAAAATTCCTTAAAAAATGCTCTAGTTAAAGGTAGGCTATATTGATTTTTGAAAAATTTAAAAATTTTCTAAAACATCGTATATTTCCAAATGGCCCCCTTCGAGAAATTCTGTCTGGATCCGCCCCTGGTTTAAATCGGGGTTATTCGTAATATAGGGATGTGAAATTTTTTTTAAAACATTGCACATACCTTATCTAAAACCCTAATATGCAACTGTGCAAAAATATCCATACTTAGATAGTGTACATGTTTTATTCAGCATTTCACAATTCATTACACACTAGTTAATTTGAAATTTTAAAGTGCTGTGTTATAGATGTTTGATAATTTTCTTGATTCTTGACTCGAAATAAATCACTTTTGACTTTATGAAGAGAAGAAAATACCATGTTATTTATAGCCTGCTGCATGAGATATGTTTTTACAGTTTCCAGGACATGTAAAGCATTTGAAAAAGTAAGTTTTAATTGAAGTTTCATTATCACTTTCTGCATCGGAGTCGCTGTTCATTGGTTGGCCTGTCAAAAATTGCTGATTCTAAGAAAAGTCTTTTTCTGCTGTGGACAATATGCATAGTATCATTTGGAAAACGATCCAATATTTACAAACTCAAATTAATAGTAAAAAAAATATTTAGGCTGTTAAAATGATTCGTTAATTCGGGGTAAAACATGCAGTAAATCGGGGTTTTTGCCTTCATTTTAGTCCGGGAAAAAGAAAAATGGG
Source organism: Uloborus diversus (assembly GCF_026930045.1). Taxonomy (NCBI): domain Eukaryota; kingdom Metazoa; phylum Arthropoda; class Arachnida; order Araneae; family Uloboridae; genus Uloborus; species Uloborus diversus. Next base: position 54,402,724 of record NC_072736.1, read on the forward strand.
CTAAATCGCGAAATTTGTTAAATAGAGATTCATTAAATCGGGGTTCCATTGTAGTAAACAGAGAGAAGGGCCCCTATTAAAAATTTAATGCATATAAATAAATATTTTATTTGACTCTTGATGAAACGACTATAGTATTTATCACTTTACTGAAATTAAGCATTTCATATTTTAAGTGAGTGCATTCTCTTCTTACTAGTCAAACTGTACTCAAGTAAAGTATTCAGATGAATAATTTATCTTATTTTCATTTTAGATAGATTTTTCAGAGAAAATTCCAAAGCTCCAGTCTTCTAAAAGTTCCAGTGCTGATGTTCTTCCAGAATCTACTAGGAAAAAGATATTAGCTTTTAAATGTCAGAAACAAGAGGATCCAAAAGCTTCATCTGACACAAAAGAAGACACATCAAAAGTTTCATCATGCTCCGAAAAAACATCATCACGGGCAGTTATTTTGCATAATTATCGTGAAATAAATTGTGAAAATAACAGTGATACAAATCATCAAAAATTGGATAGTAAAAAGGAAAAGTAAGTACATATTTTTTTTTCTTCTCACTACCATGAAACAAAATACAATAATCCGTGGGACCAGTAATCACTCGTCATTAATCCAACCACTTCTTTTTTTTTCCTTTTCATTTTATGATTTCATTTTATCAATGCATTAATTAATTCACTTTCTTAGAGTTATATTAATTTTTGCATGTAATTTTGGTAATTTTTCTTGGGGAGTAAGATTAATTTAATGTTTAAAATGTAAAGCTTAAAAAAAAAATTTAATTTTTTTTAACAATCTAATTTCATAAAATCAGTTTAAAAATATCATTGACAACCTTAATTCAGTCATTTAAATAAGTTATACAGTTTTCGCCCTTGCTATCAGCCATAAAGGATGGCACACTTTAAGGATAGAAATTGTGACTTTGTGACAAGGAGAGAGGAGATAACAAAAAGTGACATCAAAAATTTTTATTATAATAAGAACATTTAAAAGGGACAGGTTAACACGTTATTTATTAATTTTATTTATTTATTTTATTATTTTTTTAATGTTTGCATTTTTTTAAATATTAGGTTTGTTTATTTTTAAAAGACACAGCCGTTACTTTCTTCACATGGTTTTGTTCCCTTTTCTAGTTAATTTTATTTCCTAAATCATAACCTAAAATATCAATGTACATTTAGGTACATCAGCCATTAGTTACAGTTTTAAACTTAGCATGCTATAGAATTCTTTGAGTTAATGAATTAATGAAAAGATTTAAAGCAAAATATTTCAAATTCAATGTGTGTATCTTTGGACGCATGGTCAAAGTTTAAAAATTAAAAGTTGAAATATGATCTCTAGCATAGTGCTCTGTTTCTGAGCTGCAGATATATGTTTATGTAATATTGCCTGACAGGTTATTTGAAAAGGGAGAGGGTATGGTGAAGTGTGGCACTTTGCAACAATTGTATAAGGACAGTCCCCTTTATATTCTTCTTATGTCTTTAAGTATTTCTTAAATATTACTTGTAATATTTAATATTAATTTAGTAATATTTTCAATATGTATTTTGTAATTTTTTATTTAGGTATACTCCTTTGGAAGAACAATATTTAAAAATAAAGAATCAATATCCAGATGCAGTTTTGTTGATTGAATGTGGATACAGATATAAGCTATTTGGAGAAGATGCGGAAGTATAATATTTTGTTATGTTTAAAAGATTTAAATTTACCCTTTAAACCTGTTCCAGTTGGGGGAAAAAAAAAACTAAGCAACTTTTATTTCTAAGAGATATAATTTATTTATTTTATATTATTTTTAAAGGCTTCTTGTTGACTGGGTTCAGATAATACTGGATCAGGTGTACGGTTTAATGCTCATGGGTGTGTGAATGATCAAGTTAAGTTTAATATTTATGTTATCAGCATGCTTTTGTTCAGAACATACATAATAAAACGCCCAATCCAAAGTTGCGGGTGTGACATTTACACTAACTAAATTAGTCATCAGCAAAAATATTTTAGAGTATAGGTTTCAATTTTTATATTTTTCAATAAAGATCACTTGCAGGTACATTGATGCCAATTTGCAAGTTGATTGATATTTTATTTATTTTTTAAAAAATTAATTTCTACCCGTTGTGGGTGTGACATAAAAAGGACATGCATTTTCACCTTGCGATCAAAACATTCAAAACTCTGTGAATTATATCAACTGATCGAACTGGTTTTTTTTATGTTAGATAGTAATACTTAACTAATTATTCTATACAAAAATTTAGATACTCAATTAGTTTCACTGTAAAAAATATTCAAAGTTGCCGTTGCGGGTGTGACACCCCGTTGCGGGTGTGACTTGTGTGGCCAATAAAATAACAACTTACACAAATAGTTATCAATCAGACATTTTATGATTAGCACAGTAATAAATAAGAGAAATTGCAAATAGCTAAGGAAATTTTTTTTACATAAATCTCATTTCCAATCTAGAATTGATGATTTCAGGGGGTGTTAGTTTTCTTATTACAATGTTCTGTTTCTCCCATGATATGTCTGACTGATTGGGCCAGATGTATACATGTTCTGAAGGTTTTTTTTTCCAAGTATTCTACTTGTATGTCTTCTCCATCTATTTGCTTGATTTGACTTTTTTTTTGAGGTAGAAAACAAAACTAATTCTACAAAATCTCCAATGGCATTTATATTACCAAGGGAGATCGTTTCCGACTGAGGCAGCAATGAAACTATCTTCAGTGCACTTTCTGCAGTTAGTGCCTGCCACTTGAATTGTACCCATATCGATCGGTACAACATGGTGTACCGATTGTAAGTTTGGTATAGCTTTGTACAAGGCAGCAGCGTGCGTGAAGCATTTTTGCAACATCTTTTGTGATGTCGCTCTCCGCAGAATAAAGTACTCTGATTTTTTTAAGAGCCTTTTCTGCTCAAATAGCAAAATCCTATGCAGAATTGACTGTTGCTCTACGCTGTAGAACGGCAAGTTACACCATTTTTTTTTGTTACCGCACCAACACCATCCACAGCTCCTTATCCATGAGTCCTTGCAAAGTATGACCATGCAATTTTAATGTTGTAGTCTTTATGGTTGTATGACATTAACAGAAGATTGTACCTGTCTATGGATTGCATTACCAAAGGTTTGAGTTCTTCAAAAAATTGCCATTGACTCTGCTTCTACAGCTGGAGATGGTGTGGCCCCTTTTGTCGAAGATTTCTTTCTCTCTCTCTCTACACTTTCTCTGCCTCTCATTCTGGTTTTGCCTCTACATTTTCTTTTTTTTCATGGCCACAGATGTAATTTTTTAAAGTAGTTTCCTCGTAATTTCTATTCTTGCTTTGTTTCTTTCCCTTTCTTTTAGAAAACATTCCGAGTATTTAGCCGAGTTTTCTTTCATCTTTTTACGATGATTTCGGAATCTTTCAGTGCTGTTCATTCTTCTGCAAAAAAAAAAAAAAAAATGTGTAAAGTGAATAAATATAGCACTACAAGTCCCAAAATACATTGTTGAACATGTTTTTTTTTTTGAAGTTCTTTGAATTTTTTAACCCCAAATGAAATTAAAAACATTAAGTTTTGATTCATTTAAAACTTTAACTGACAGAATTTTATACAAAGTTTTTTTTAATAAATATTTTAATAAAAGTTTCATTACTATTTTATTATTTCTTTATATTTATTTTGAATTTGAAGTAAAAAATAATCTGTCCCTAATATTACATTATTTGTTTTAAAAAGTAAAGGGGGAAAAGTCAAATGCTGAAAGCAAAATTATACATTTTTATACATATTAAAAAAGATAAAATATTGTTTTGGTTTTTTAAAGTTTTATTTAAAAAAAAAAAACAAATCTTACCTTATTGAATAGTTGCCTTAATTTTAAATCAAGAAATACAAAAATGTTTCTTAGGAGAACCAATAATATAGAATACCAAACTAAATAAATCAACTGCACATGCTCTAAAGATACTAATTTTGAATTAACTGGGGTCTAGACAAATAAGTCAAAGGCCAAAGGTTAGGTCAAAGGTTAAAACATTAGTGCTGTCATCTACATGCATTCCAGAATTACATTTGTGTTTAATTTAAAAAGATGTTGCGGGTGTGACTTTAACTAAATGTCACACCCGTAACAGGAACACGTCACACCCGCAACGCTTAATAACTCCAATTAAAACATTAATTAATTTTTTTTCTGTTTGTTATTCAAAGTGCTTTAGTAAACTATTTTAGAATACTAAGTTTCAAAACTTTTAGGCAAATAAATTTTTCTGTGGAAATATAAATGCATTTTTTTGTTGCGGGTGTGACACAATAATTAAGAATAATTAAATATGCTTACCTTTTGTAGTGAAGATTAGTAGAAATTTCTCTTCAGGAAAAAACTGTTGCTAATGAATGTCAGATTATGTGTGAAACTTTATAGATTTCTAGGATTATTTGTTCAGCTGTAATAGACCATGCAACATAAGCAGTTTTGGTGCAGTCTAGTTCGCACTGATATAGTTCCACTTTAGTAATTAAAATAAGAATGTTAATGACATAAATGAAATTTTTTTTCAATAAAATAAGAAATAGTATACTTTTAACAGTGTGTATGCAAAATTTCAACCATATTGAATGAAATTTGAATTTTCATCCTCATGTCCACTTTTTTTTGGATTGGGCGAAAAATGTTTGAAAAAAAAATCTTGATTGACTGTAGACCTCAATTTAACATATTAAAATCTCAGAAACATCATTGAAAGGAATTTTAAGAATAAACTAGTGTGTTGTGGTCATCACAAAACTTTCTCCTATATCTTTCTTATGAATTCTGATCCCTTCCCATGGTTGACCAGAAAGTAATATTCCCAGCAAAAATAAAATTATGCACACAAAAACTTGACACCGTCGCAATTTCCGAATTATCTCAAAAGCAAAGCAAAGGGCAAAAATTGAATCTTATTTTAAAAGCCTTACTTGAATTAATTACTAATATTTTATTTATTAACAAACATAAGATTGCAACAGTAAAAATTTTAAATCATTGAGATAATATTTCCGATCATTTCTCAACAATTAAAATCTCGCAAAATACGCAGATGGCAATCTTTTATGATTTATCTTTCTTATTGTTTCATTAATAAAGCTATTTTTATTCACATTAAAAAAAAAATCAGTCCCTTGGGAGCGATTGGTGCCAAAATTGAACAACCACCTGTTCACATATAGGTTCACATTTATTCTAAGTTTCCTCCAGAACGTAGCATTACTTCTTGAGGTATAGTGCTCACAATAAAAAAGAAACAGCGTTCCATTGTACCACTCCCTTTTCAGCTATTAACGCCAAAATAGAATAAGCTCTTGTACCCTCTAAGAGCTACTTGTCAATAAATTTTTGTTTGATCTTGTTCGTGATTTCTTAAAATATAGCAGTCACAAGTGACGACAAAAAACGTTCTGTAGCTTAGCTCCCGTTTGAGCTATTGACACCAAAATTGAATCAACAGCTGTACGTGTTAGGGGCAACATAAGATCTAAGTTTTGTTTGATTCCCCCTGTTACTTCTTGGGGAGTAGCTGGCACGCCTGACTCGAGAAATGTACCGTTGTTCCACCCCCTTTGAAGGAATTCACACCAAAAACCAATGGGCACAAGTTCACATAGGAGCACATATGTGTACCAAATTTCGTTCGATTTCATGCTGTAGGTTTTGCTGTAGAGCAGCCACAAAAAACTGGTCACACACATACAGACAAACACACACACGGATGGACACACACACACAGACAGACGTTTTCCAAAAATGGTCGGAACGAACTCAGCACACTTCAAAATGTTCGAATCCATCAAATTTGAAATTCGAAAATTTGCACGAGACCAATACTTTCTTCTATATACACTGGTGTAAGAAATTAAGAGAATTTTCTGATATGATCAATTATCTCCAGAACTACTGGGACGGTTCTAATGAAATTTAGTATGTACATACATTGAAACAATGCAAAACAAATAACCGTCCAAGATTTAAAATACACACGCATGATCATAAGTAACACTCGTTAGAGTTAGATGGTATTAAACAACGATTGCAAAATTAAACAACAAAATGGGTTAATTGGGGTATGGCCCCCTCCAACAAACCTATAGACCTTGCAGTGTAACTCCATACTTGAAATGAAGTAGTTTACGGATCCTGGGACAATTGTTTCCACTCATTCAAGAACACAGTTCTCAGACTATGGATGGTCCCCGGAGAGGTGTTACAAGTTGCTATTGCTCTCCCGAGAGCGCCTCAGACATGCTCTATAGGATTGGAGTCTAGAGATCTGCTTGTCTAAACCCTCCAGTGAATATCCTTCCCTTCCAGAAATTCGTCGACCAGAAGAGCTCTATGTAGCCTTGCATTAACATCCATTAAATTACCCTAGGACTAACAGTACCTCTCAAGAAGTGAACATAGGGCTCCAAGACCACATCTCTATTCCTCCTGCCTGCCCTCCAATAACTGCGAAATGGACCGTTACGGATGAGGAGGTTTGATGGTCTGGGCAGGCATCATGTTGGATGGCTGCACACTCCTCCATGTCTTTGAGAGAGACTCTGTTACAGTTGTGAGGTACAGGGATGTGGTCTTGGAGCCCTACGCTCGCCTCTTAAGGGGCCCTGTTAGCCCTGAGTTAATTTTAATGGATGTTTACACAAGACCACATAAAGTTCTTCTGGTTGATGAATTTCCTGAACGGGAGGATGTTCACAGGATAGATTGACCAAGCAGATCTCTAGACTCCAATCGTATAGAGCATGTCTGGGACGCTCTCGGGAGGGCAATAGCAACTTGCAATACCCCTCTGGGGACCCTCTACAGCCTGAATAAAGCGTTGTTGAACGAGTGGAAAAAATTGCCTCAGGACCCATAAACTGCTTTATTTCAAGTAAGGAGTCACACTGTGAGGCCTATATGTCTGTTACAGGGAATCATATCCTTTACTAACCCATTTTTTAGCCTACTTTCCCAGTAAAAGTCAGAAAAAGAAGAAAAAAGCATGAAAGAAGGCTTAATGCATCTTAAAAATATTGCAAAAAACAAAAAAAAGTCAAAAATAAATAAAATAATTAAATAAATATTGAAAAATTAAAAATTGGAAAGTAGGGTATTGAGATGGGGAAAAATGTCTGTCGGTCTGTCTGTCCCCCCCTAATAACTTTTGAATGAATCGTCCGATTCGAACAAACTTTCTTTTTGTTCGAAAGATCTCGGCGAGGACACCTCATTCCCATATTTCACTTTTTGATTTGAACTATTTTTTGTTCAATTTTGAACAGTTCAAAAAAACTTAACATTAGCACCTATGGGGAAATTCAAAGCAGTTCTGAACTGTGAGGCGAATTTGCTTCAAACAAACTTTGTAGGAAAAAGCGTTTGATGAAAAACTTGTATATAAAATATCTTTTCGATTTGAACAATTTTCCGTTCAATTTTGAACGGTTCAAATCCCTTAAAATTAAGGCCTACAGGGAAACTGAAAGTCAATGTAGATTCCGTACTTGAAGGCGGATTTACTTCAAACAAATTTGTTGGAAATAGCTCTTGATGCCAGACTTCGACTTCGAGAATTTAGGGGCACTTGACTCCGACTCCGACTCCTGTGCCCGACAAATAATCGGACCCCAACTCCCCGACTTCGACTCTGACTTCGTAGCCTTGGCAAAAATTTATACACGGAGGACAAATGACTGACTCTGATTCTTTGACATTCGACTCCGACTTCTTTATCCCAAAATGAGATTGACTCTGACTCCGCAGCTATGGTTTTGACTGTGAAATAATTATTGTTGATTTGACTTGTTTTTATTTTTATGCTAAAGTTTTAATTTAGGTATTCAGTTTTCGGCGAATAAACTCGAAGTCATTTATATTTCTACATAAAGATATGCGCAGACGTTTTTTTTTTTTTTTGACAATGAAAATTATTTCTTTAAGTTGACATTTTATTGTTTTTATTTATTTTGGTAAGTGCATTAATTCATTTAAAAAATTGTTTTTGGCAACAGGGGAAAAAGAAACGATATTTTTATTATTTTGATATGACGTATTTATTTTAATGAGCTTATGAATTTTAATTATAATTTTTTCGTTTTGAAAGCTGTTAAAGTGTATTAGCTGCTTTGTTTAAAAATTGCTTTTTTTTTTTACGCATCGATTTTTTTAGATGAGTGAGGAATATTTTATTCCTAGAAATCAGCTTAAAGTATTTTAAAAATATGTTTGAAAAAATTCGCGATTTTAGCTATTTTTGAGTATATTGATCAGGTACTAGAAAGTAGTATGGGTATACGGGAAAGTAGGCTCGTCTAGTTCTAGACAGAACTTCTTGTTTTGTTCAATTTTGCAACCGCTGTTTTATATCATCCGACTGTAACGAGCAGTTTTTACAACTTTGCGTGTGTATTTTAAATTTTATATGGCTATTTAGTTTGTATTGTTTCAATGTATATACATACCAAATTTCATTGAAATCGGTCCAGTAGTTCTGGAAATAATTGAACAAATCTGAAAATTCTCTTAATTTCTTACACCAGTGTATTAGATATTAAAGAAAGTAAAAAAGATGCTATTAAAAAGTTGATATGTGCTTTCTGCATTAAAAAAAATTATTAAAAGTAAATTCATCATAAATGAAGATGAACTTCACTTACAGTAAACCCTCGTTTTTTGCGGGGGTTACTTTCCACTAAAGTGCCCTGAAAAATAATACTTAGTAGTGAAATAAGAAAAACAAATTTAAAAAAAGCACAAATTTGCCAATTACGGCAGACATGTATTTCGGCGTTGCAGGGAACGCCTTTTTCAATGCAAAAAGTAATGAGCTTATGGATGAAAAGACTATCTTACTTAGTAGTGGTATTAAAATAAAGGTTAGGTTCCACAGATTTAAAAAAAAAAAAAAACTACATTCTAGTGATTAATAAATATCTAATAAATTTAATCGAATTGTTTAGATACTTATGCCAGATGTGCATAAAGAAAACGTGAATATACTTATTATCTAAAAAAATAGCTGGTTAGGATGGTCTGTTAGCAGCAATTAATCATTTTTCTCTGAATCTTTTTTGTGGGACATTAACGCATCTATGAATTCTCAAGTCAGATCTTCCCTTCACTAACAAATCAAAAATCTTTTGATATTTTCAAAGAATGGCTCAAAACTTTCAATATGAAAGTTTTTTGTTGTGTGTCATCAATGTTCGTATTCCTATTGGTTTCACACTCTTTTGTCCCTTCCAAAAGCTCTTGATCAGTGAGCTCTGAATTGTGGGAATTTAATAAGTCTACTTCTGGAAAGAAAGAATTCCAAAAACTAATAACAAAATAAAATGCCTTCACTGACCCAAGCTCGCTTATTAGCAGACCAAAATGTAGTTCATTGCATGTTGTCTGCAGTCTTAGGAGTTAGGATTTTGAAGAACAGGAAAATTTTCTCTACTTGCAATGTTGCTTCCATGTAAACTCTAAGTTCATCCACATAAAATGAAATACAGGCGTCAAATTTTAAACCATGTAAAATAAACCCACATAAAATGTGTCTACTGTATATATCTATCTTATGTGTCTTTTTTTGGTTGGTCCCTTGTGTAGATATATAAATGGAAGATTGCTGTACTTATTTGATTGGTTTTTACTGCATTTTTCATTAATATTCAAACCTTCACTCTTGTTACATTAGTGATTGCCCTTGTAGTCTAGTTGCAGAGTTTGGTATGCATGCAATTGCAAACAAATATAATAAATTAACTTATTCTTTCTCTTTTATTTGTTAGGTTGCATCAAAGCATTTAAACATGCCCGTGTATAAAAAATACAATTTGAAACATACAGTAATCAATAGTGGATGCATAAATAGTTATATTAAGCGGCTTGTCTTGAAAGGCTTCAAAGTTGGAGTTGTCAAACAGACCGAGTCAACAGCCTTAAAAGCAGCTGGTGAAAACAGAAATGAGTTGTTTACCAGAGAACTACATTCTTTATACACTAAGGCTACACTTATAGGTGAAGATATCCTTTTTCTCTTAGTTCTATCATTCTCAAATGCAGGATGAGTTCATTAAAAGGGTTCATTGGTGTATATTTTACATTCATGCAATTATTCGTATAAATTGGTAAAATGTCAAAAAAAAAAAAAAGCACATTAAAGTTTTTTTTTTTTTTTTTGTAAATCCGTTTTTATGGTCATCATACAAAGTCTCAAATATATGATGCAAGTGTTTTGTTGTTGATTGTTTTTATGTTTGCGTGATTATCTTATTTGATTTTTTTAACGAGAAATAAAGTTTTTTGTAATTTAATAGTTCCTAAAAATTTCTACCACAAGAAATATTGTCATTAATTCCAAACAGTTATTTTTAAATACTATTATTGTCTTTAAGAGGAAACACCTAAAAAAAACCATATTTTTAAGGGAACTCTGCTCATTAGATTTACTAGTCCATGAATTTGCATACATTGCCAAACCGATCTTGATAAGTGTGATTAAAGTGAAAACCAGTGTAAATAAGCACAAATTTTTCCAGAAAGTACAGCATATAACTATTTAAAGGCTACAAAAGACTCTCTTCATCAGTGCAGAAAACTCACTACACAGCCAGAAAGTTGTGGGAGAACTCATGACTTTAAATTCATTGAACCTTTAATCATATTGTAGCACAAATCGTATATGATCATTTTTCATTCAACTTGATAAGTGTGACCAGCCTGTTGGTCTGGGTTCCCTGGTGATATGTGACGGCAAAATTATTTTAAGCTCTGGCCATTCCCAGTAGTGTAGAGGTTTAAACAGTGGCATACCTAGCAAGGGTGACACTCAGGGCAATAATTTTTGGTATCACAAGCCCCCCCTCCCTCGAAAAAAAGAAAAAATGAAAAGAAAAAAAAGATTTTATATCCTATGAAAACATAAAATTCGTATAATTTTCAGAAGCAACTAAATTTGAGTTATAGCGAAATTTTAAGTGTGCTAATGTACAATAGACAAATTATAACTATGAACGCTTTCTATATAACTTGCTATAGATGCAAATGTGTAGGTCGGAAAACGGTCAAAAAAAGTTAGGGGTATATGAAACTGATGGTCCTATTTCAAACACAAGAGAGATAATGGGATTTAGTTTTTTGTATAAGAGGAAGTCACTACTAGATCTAAATATTGACAATATGAACCTAATCTTTAGTATAGTATTCATATCGTTATGTGGGGTGGAAGAGAGGGGGTCTGGGGGCTTTTCCCCTGGAAAATTTTTCAAATTGTAGTCTGAAAAATGCATTTTAGCTTCATGTTTTTCCAAAACTTGCAATTCCACTTTGGGTGTCACACCCAGGGCAGACTTTCCCCCCCCCCCTTTGTTGTGACTCCAATGGTTTTAAATGTCTTTTGGTCTGCTAAACTACATGACAAGCTCAGGGGTGCCCATCCCCCCTCAGGTCAAGGGTGCCCCCCCTAATTTTTGCAACGGATCTACCCCCCCCCCCAAAAGTAAAAAGTACCCCTCAAAACAACTCCCTCTAAAAATTTCAATGGCGTAGTCTGTGCCATGACCCCCCGTAGGTGGGCACCCCTGCAAGTTATTCCTTCATTGAATTTTATTCTGTAATATGTGTATAGGAATGTTATCCTACACAAGTTGGTAAGAAAGCAAAATATAAAATATCAAAAGTAAAGCATAAACTGAAAAGTTCTCACACCGGAATGAGATCAAATATATGACACCAAACCTACTAGTACTTCAGTTGCGCAGAAGAAACAGCAATGAATCTTCCACTCTTCTTATTCTTTAGAGCAGGGGTTCCTCAGCTTTTCCGATTTGCAGCAACCTTTGAAGAACTATAATTTTCTCTTGGCACCCCAGTCTATCTCAGTTATGTACAGAGTGGTCCGAAAGTGGGCATTTTAGTCCGCCTTTATTTTTAACATAGATGTTTGTTACTTTGCAAGTGTTTGTTACTTTGCACAGTTACTTTGAAGTTTTAAGAATCATAAACATTGGTTGACCATCATTCCGTAACACTGCTGAAATCTGCGCCACATCCTCATACATCTTTTATGGAGTTCAGTGGCACAGCCAGAGTAGAGTTTTTGAGGTTACGCCCCCCCCCCCCCTCTTCCCAGAACTCTTGGTTTAAACACTTGAAGATAATTCCTGGCTGCTGCAGGGCTGGATGTAAGGGAGAGCAGGCAGGGCTACTGCCCCGGGGGCCTCCACAACAAAGGGCCCCCACAATAAAATTTTTACAAAATATCCTAACTTTCACGGGACGAAAATATCTGATATATACATAATATATCAAAATATTCGGATATATATCAAAGTATCGGATATTTTCGAAAATATGATGATCTTTTCGAACCCTGATTAGGGGCCTCCACTCCTTCGTTGCCCCGGGGCCTCCACACTTCCAAATTTGGCCCTGGGCTGCTGTACAGGTGGAGTTTCAAGGATTTGGAAATGTTTTGCCGCAAAACATCTGTGAGATCATGGCGAAAATTTCAGCTGTGTTAAGTTGTAGATGGTGCTCTGCAATGTTTATGTTTCTTAAGGATTCAAAGTAAATGTGTATGACAAGCATTGAGCCATAACTAACATAATGTTGAAAAATGTATAGTTGGTAAATACATAGAGTAAGGGGAAAACGTTAATTATTTGAAGAGATACCTATTGAGCATTTTGATCAATCAAAAAGTCTTTAAGTAATGTGTATCGCATATTGGAGCAGGAAATGTTACTTTCTTGAACTCTTATGTGGCATGTTTTCGTTTTTAACACACCTTATTGAATGCTTGAAAAAAAACATTTGATGATAAATGTTTGATCCTGAACAGAAAACTCACCAAATCGGGAAAAAAATGTTTCAAAACTTGATTAGTAGGAAACCTACTTTTTACTCACTAAAAATTAATTCATGCTGTAAATCAGTATTTTGGAACATGTCTTTCACATTATTTCTTACTTTGTTAATCAATATTCCTTCATAAATTCCTTTACTGTGGAAAATTCAATTCTTTATTCCTTCCCATAAAAATATGTTATTCCTTAACTTTTCCTACAGTTTTCCTCAATAGATGATCCTAAGATTTTAGATTCTGACGAGACAAAAGAAAGTGGAGATGTCTCTTCTGACTTTTTAATATGTATCAATGAAGAGAAAATGAACAAAACTGATCATGTTCAAATAGCTGTTGTGGTTTGTAGAATCTTTCTAAGTATTGCAAAATGCACTTAAGTATGTGTGAGAAATTTCGTATGATTTTGAGTAATTGTATATTTTGTTAATGTTGCACAGAAATTTTTGTTACTCCTCTATTTGTAGATGGCAATGTTGAAGTTAAAAAATAGCTAAGATTTAAAAAAAAATAATAGAAGAATTTCTCAAAGGAGTTATCAGAAACCCATCCCCTTTTAAGTGTCCTGTAATATATACTGATAATTATGATTCAGGCTATAGAAATCATTTCAGTGTAATTAAGATAACTAGGAGAAGTAATAAAATTCTCTATTTCAGTGTTTTTGTCAGAATTATTGATAAAAATAATTTTAAAAACTATTATTTGCTTTTCATCATGCACAAATTTTATAAAATAATACTAAATACCCTAAATTTACGGCACAAATTTTCCTTTAAAACTTGATTTCAGTTTTATTGGCAAATCATTTTTTTCTAATATTCTGCTTAATGTGGTCATGTAAAGTGTAAATTGTTAAAATTATGTTTACTGTATTGATAAACTTTGTGAAAATCTTAATGCATTAAAACCAATGCAAATAACCTACTATCTGTACCATAAATGAATTAAATACAGACATTGTTTTCCTTCCTTGTTTATATGACTGGTATTAGTTTTGATTGTAAATTATTTTTGGGCAGGAGCGGCTTTACATAAAGGCTAATGGGAAAAAATAGTTAAGCCCTTGGCCCACAAGTGCCAAGGACCCACAGAACTTAAAGTATAAGAAAATTTTAAGTCAATAAGCATATAGTTCATAGTTAATCTAACTCTATTGATAAGGTATTGTAATATTTGTTCAACTTGTTAGTTTTACACAGTTGATCATACTAGGAAGTTCATATTTGTATTGTTCTCAATTTAAAATGTCTGAAAAATAAAATATTGTTTTGCATATGGGTATTTTGATTCGAAACATGTTAATTAGTTAATGCACAAAATGTTTTGAGGTAAATAAAATACATAAATAATTCCACATAATTTGCTGTTTAAAAAAAGATTATTTCATTTCACAATGGTATCGCAAATAAATACATTTCATAATTTTGATAAAGACAATAAAGACAATTTTTGCTCATAATTTAGAAACTCTTAATGAAACAAAAAATATGAAATTGGACTTTAATCAGCCCCAACCCTCAAAAAAATCTAGATTTAACCGTTTTCAAATAAATAAAAAAATAAAAGATATGTCATTCAGATATGTAGTGCATTCATGCAATATCTTTCATAAAGTTTTTTTCAAGAGGCAATATCTTTCAGTATTTTACACTAGTTCTCATTGGATTTCATTATATATTGCACGCTATAGAAAAAAAAAAAAAAAAACGTGTCCTTCACTGTAATGAAAGTTATACATTTGCTACAGGGTAGTTCCACAGTATTTGGCTGTGAAATGTCCCGTCTGCAATGTTGACTCTTGAAACCATAGGCGGCGAGTGGGGCTTAAAAGTGCGGGGGGCAAATTTTTTTTAGGAAGTTGAAGACTATTTTAGACTATCTTGAGTGACTTGGGGGGGGGGGGGGGCTTTTGATGTTCTCTTGTGTAAATGTTTTGGAATTGAAGTTTTAAAAAAGCTGTTTTTGTAGTTTTGTCAACGTTTGAAGAACAAAAAGTAGTTTCCAGGGTTGTCCCTTTAGTTTTTTTAAAAATAAAATCTAATTACTACTAATAATAATAAAAACGAAGAAATTTGACTGTCTTTGGTAATGTAAGGGTAAGGAAGGCTTTTCACGGAAAAAAATCTTAAACTGATGTGTTAAAGTCGCAAATTAAAGCCATCTTTAGCAAACTTAGAGCAACGGGTTTGGGATTCCCTCCCATAAGTTTTGCAAAGTTTAAAACGTTTTTAAAACATTATTTCAGACTTCTCTTCTTCTGACTTAAGAGGAATAAGAGGGTTCGCAGTTTTTCCTAGTATATATATATATATATATATATATATATATATATATAAATATATATATATATATATATATATATATATATATATATTTTTTTTTTTTTTTTGAACTGATGAAATCCTAAGAACTTAGTTTCAGACTTCTTTTGGAGAGTTCAGAAAAAATCTCCGGATTTTTTCTCTAAGTTGGAGCTTTAAAAACGCTATTTTACACTATCTAGGCAAATTCTTGTCCTGATTTTTTTCCCCTCAAACTGGAGTCTTTGAAAATGCAAATTTAGGTTATCTTTGAATTTAAAGGAAGGAAGTAGTGTGCTCAAAGATTTTATTGTGGAAAATTTTCAAAATAAAATTTTAAAACTGAAATTTTAGACAATATTTGGTGATGTTCAGGTAATCTCACACAGAATGGTTTGAAATTAAAATCTTAATGTTGCTGAAATCTTTTATGATGAAAAAAGTGTGGAGGCAGCCTCCCTCACCCCTTCATCCCCTAACCTCCGCCACTTCTCAAAACATTAATTTTTTTAACTGTAAAAGTACAAATGAGGGTTAAAAAATAATAGAATAATTTTTTATTTGTATTTTACCAGCGAAAAAAAAAAATAAAGACTTCGAGATTTAGTATTACATATCGGACATTTTAGAGCCAAATACTGTGAAATGACGCTACATTTTATCATAAAAGATCTAATTGCTTTATAGTTTTCACTTAAAAGTTTTACATTTCTGAAAATGATTAAGCTTTTTTCTCACAAGGCTGTAGGAGTGTGTTCTGGGGATGTTTGCTATGCTTTGCTCGACGATAATTTAACAAGAAATCAGCTGGAAGATTTTCTGGTCAGCACAAACCCTGCAGAGATTCTCTATTCCTCAGCTTGTTTAAGTAAAAATACTAAAAATCTCTTGGCAAATTTTTGCAATGAAAGGTAATTTCCATGTTCAACATCATGTTTTCTCAATCTGTATTAGTATGGTATTTAAAAGAAGACATTGGAGTTGTGGTGCACAAAATCACGTAACATCTAAATTCACATAAATTGAAACAAAATTGAAGAGGGTTAAGGAAACATTAGCAAAGACTATTGAAATTGTTAGATAAAATACACCGCCATCTCAGGCATTCATCTAAGGAGTGTGCTTTTTTGACACTCATCAGCCCAAAACAGGAAGTAACTAAGCTGGAGGTGGAAAACTTCTTAAAGGAGCCAAGAGAGCCAAACAAACTGGTAGCTAATGTAGAATTAGCACACCAAACGAGTGACCGCAGCAATGGTATGGTTCAACTCAAAGATTGAAGGCAAAGCCAGGTATTTTGCAGTTAGTTTCCACCCTAAGCCAGGGCTAAGATAAATATACATAAAATATGCTGCCAGCTCAGTCATTCATTCAACTGACTTAAACCTCTTCATGGGCAGAACAGTTGTCCAGAATCAGACCAATTTTTCTTTTTTCACAATGAAATTTTAAATCTAGATTTATCAGCCACTTGATAAAGATTTCATTGTTCATCCAAGCTTTTTTACTCTAAGCATAGTCTACAGCTCAAGTTCGTTTTTTCTTGAAGCAACGATATTTTGGCAATTTTCCTACAACAAGGAGAGAAATTTTCTCACTACCATCCATGTCGCTTGCTTCCAAGTGCACATCTTTCAACTTTCGAAAGTACGTTATTTCATGTAAAAGGATGGGGTTTTAATTTTTTCTTCTCCCTTTCTTCTTCAATACCTTAAAATTTTCTTCGTCTTATGCGGGAATTCGTCTAAATGCTCTTCGTGTTAAGCGATTGATTTAACACTAATTTGTAACTTTATCTGATGGGGAGTCTCATTTACTTGGCGCTAAGTGAAATTTTGCGTTAAGTAAGCTCGTGTTAACGGGGTTTGACTATATTGAAATTTCTCCTGTCTTTTTAATTATGCGCCCGACAAAGTTCTAGTAACCTCTTCAGAGTATAAAAGAAATTGAGACCCTCCCCTCCTCCTTTCAGTTTGACAGTAGCTAGTTTATATTTTAAATTTTCTATTTTTATAATCTAAGTGGGCTTGTACATTAATAAAATCCCCCCCTACCCCCAGCTTTTCACCGTTTGTAAAAAATAGTGACACAACTCAAAAAAGCAACGTTTTCAGGAGACCATTTTTTGAATTGTTGTGATTTGTAATTTATTGTTGTTTCATTCATAACAATTCCTAATTTTATTGAAATACTTCTTTCAAATGGTTATTACTATACTTTTTGTTTATTTCATGCAGTTTTGTGTGATAGGCTTCCTAGAAATTTTAGTCAAATTTAGGCCAAATTAAGTTTTAATCAAAGTTGCATTCTATGACTTGAGTTTTTATTCCATATCAGGGGTCTGGCCAGAGGATATTTGGGTTCGTTGACGGAACCTTCACAAAAATCTGATCAACCAAAACGGACCTTTCACAAAATCCCAACCAACCAAAACGGACCCTTCACAAAATTCTGATAAACAAAAATGGATCTTTCACAAATTGTTTATTGGAAGAGCAAATCTCAAATCAAAATAACGCAGCATGTTTGGAACCTTTTTAGCCTACTTTCCCAGTAAAAATCAGAGAAAGAAGAATAAAGCATGAAAGAAAGCTTAATACATCTTTAAAATATCCCAAAAAACAAAAATAAGTCAAAAATAAAATAGTTAGATAGAGATTGAAAAATTAAAAATTGGAAAGTAGGGTATTGAGATGGGGAAAAATGTCTGTTGGTCTGTCTGTCCCCCCTAATAACTTTTGAATGAACAGTCCGATTCGAACAAATTTTTTTTTTGTTAGAAAGATCTCTGCGAGGACATCTCATTTCCATAATTCATTTTTCGATTTGAACAATTTTTCGTTCAATTTTGAACAGTTCAATAAACTTAACATTAGCGCCTACGGGGAAATTCAAATCAAAAATAAATCTTGAACTTAGAAGTGAAGCGGCTCCAAACAAACTTTGTAGAGAAAAGCTTTTGATGAAAAACATGTATCGAAAATATCTTTTTGAATTGAACAAGTTTTCGTTCAATTTTGAACAGTTCAAATCTCTTAACATTAGCTCCTAAGGGGGAAACTGAAAGTCAATATAGATTCCGAACTTAAAGGCGAATTTACTTCAAACAAACTTTGCTGGAAATAGCTCTTGACGACCTACTACCGACTCCGATAATTTTGGCACTCCTGACTTCGACTCCTGTGCACGAAAATTACTCGGACTCCGATTTTCCGACTTAGAATCTGACTTCGTAGCTTTGGCAAAAATTTATGCACGGAGGAAAAATGGCTGACTCCGACTCTTCTTATTGGATATTCGGGTACATTGGATATTCGACTCTGACTCCAACTCCTGTATCAAATAATAAGTTCTACTCCATCTGTGCAAATATTGGTAGACTTGCGGACTTTTGGGGGAAATGAGCGATTTCAACTCCAGTCTTTAAATTTAAAACTTTCGGCTCTCGAATCTAACTCGTTTGTCCCAAAATCAGATGGACTCCGACTCTGACTCCACAGCCATATTTTTTACCGTGAAATAATTGTTTTAAATATGTTTTGATATTATTTTCAAGCTAAAGTTTTAATCTATGTATTCAGTTTTTGGCGGAGAAATTCGGAGTCCTTTATGTTTCTACATAAAGATATACAAATACAAATACAAAAGGGACGACCAAAACAGGCTCTGGGCCCAGCTAGACTGGTCCTAGTCAATTTACAATCCCCAGTGAAGATCAATGGTCCTCTTAAAACTATCTACTCCCTTGCTCATTACCACCTCTTCGGGTAAACTGTTCCAAGGTTTCACTACCCTGCTAAAATAATAATTTTTCCTAACATCCATGTTAGCCTGAGATCTAAATAGCTTAAAACAATGGCCCCTTGTTCTGTTTTCAGTGCTAAACTTCAGCCCCGTAACATCTTTCATTTTAATAAATTTAAACAACTGAATCATGTCCCTTCATTCTCTTCTTTGCTCAAGACTGTACATTTTTAGCCTTCTAAGCCTGGAATCATAGTCTAAGTGGGAAAGTCCATTTATTAGCCTTGTAGCCCGCCTTTGAACCCTTTCCAATAGGTTAATGTCTTTCTTAAGATAAGGAGACCAAAACTGAACAGCATACTCCAAATGAGGTCTTACCAAACTTCTATATAAGGGCAGAAGAACTTCTTTAGATTTGTTTGAAATAGATCTATTGATAAACCCAAGCATCTTGTTGGCCTTGTTACTAGCAATGCTGCACTGTTGACTAAACTTTAAATCCTGACTTAATAAGACCCCCAGATCAGTAACTTTGTCTGCCTGACTAATGACTGAACCTTGCAAATAATAACTTGTACACTTATTTCCATGCCCTAAATGTAGCACTTGACATTTCCCAACATTAACAGCCATACTCCATTTATCAGCCCACACCGTAATCTGATCTAGATCCTCTTGCAGCTGTTTTGCTTGTTCTTCATTTTCTACAGTCCCCATAACTTTGACATCATCAGCAAAACAATTCATGTTCCCAGAAATATTTTTGTGAATATCGTTCATAAAAACAATGAACAAAACAGGTCCTAACACTGATCCTTGAGGAACCCCGCTTAAAACCTCACTCCAATTATAATAATTTCCCCTTACAACTACCCTTTGTTTCCTTTCAGTCAGCCAGTTTTTTACCCAAATGAAAGTTTTCCCTCCTATTCCTATATCAGCTAATTTGCTAAGTAGAGCAACATGCGGTACCTTATCGAAAGCTTTTTGAAAATCAATGTAAACAACATCTACTTTCTTGTTGTCCAAAGCCATGGTAACTTTATCATAGAAATGTAATAAATTAGTTGCACAAGAATTACCTTTCTTGAAACCTTACTGAAAAACTAGTCAATAGATTATTTATTAGTCTCTAAAATATTTACAATCTTAATTTTTATCAATGTTTCAAAAATTTTGCAACTGAAGTTAGACTCACAGGTCTATAATTTCCCGCACTCCCTTTAGACCCTTTCTTGAAGAGTGGTGTAATGTCAGCCAGCTTCCAATCCTCTAGCACTGCCCCCGAGTTATAAGAAGCATTGAAAATATTTACAATTACATCTGCTAATTCCTCTGCACATTCAACCAAAATTTTTGGATAAATATTATCTGGTTCCGGAGCCTTAGTCTCTTTAATTTTTTTCAAATGACGTAAAACGTCATCCTTGGAAAATACAAAGTCCTCAAGCTGTACTATAGCTTGTGTCTTGTTGGTGTCAACTGTTGAGATACAGTTATCGTTAAAAACACTCGAAAAAAAGTTATTAAGAACATTAGCAATATCACTATCGTCCTGAATTAAAATTCCGTGCTCATCAACCAGTGGCCCAATATGACTATTTCGAACTTTCCCCCGAATTAGCGTATGCAAAAAATCTCTTGGGATTCCTGTTTATGTTATCTGCCAGTCTTTGCTCCAACTCTCTTTTCTGAATCCGTACCAAATACTTAAATTTACGCCTTGCCTTACAATTAACCAGAAGACACTGCCTTACAAATTATGTTGTTAAAAAGAATATTTAAAACAAATAATTCTTGAAAAAAAAAATCTGTATTTTTAAATGAAACTCTTCTTCCTTTTTTTTTATAGTAAAATATTCTGTTGTTCACACAAATGTGCTAGTCTGAGTTTTAACCCAACTAACCCATTCATAAAGACAAAACTAATTAACGTAAAAGTATAATTTTATTCTTTTCAAATGAGATTTTAATAACATTTTTTTTAAATTTTCAATTTGATGTTCTCTGTTATAGATCTGTAAGAGTTGAAAATGTAAGGAGTGAATTGTATGAACAATCGAGTGCTTTAGGGAACATTTCAAAATTTTTATCAGGACAGGAAACTGAAGATTTAGTGTCTGAAACAGTGGATGATATGCAAACTGTTCTGTCTCTGCCTCCTCTCATAATTTCTTGTCTCTCAGCACTTGTAATTCACTTGAAGAACTTTGGTTTGGCAAACATACTAAAAAATATCAGGTAATATTTTGCAATATTTGAATTTATCTAACCTTTCACTTAAATGTAAAAAAGTATAACCTGTCTTTATTTTCTACTTATATGTACATTTTTATGCTTTCTTTTCTTTCTTTCTTTTATTTATTTATTTATTTCTTTTTTTTTCAAATCTAAAACAATTGAAAGTTTTACAATCTTTCTATAGCCATTCTTTAGAGAAAAAATGATATTGCTGATCTTAAAATACATTTGAAGCAAGTAGAAGGAAAGGGGTGTAAGTTAGGGTGGGCCGAAAAAACTTTTTTTGGAAATCTGTTTTTGGATAGTGCGGAAAAGTTGCTATATGGGCCCGTTATTACCCACGAAAAATTTCGCTAAATTTGTTTAATATTTAGCCGGCGCTATTTGACCTTGAAAAACGGAAAAAAGGGCAAAACTGCACTTTTTTCAAAAAAAAAGAGCAAAAATAAAAGTTTGAAGCTAGTTTCAGCAAACATTAGAAGTATCTGTCAGTGAATTAGTGAAATCCTCAAAGACATTTATACATTTCATAGAAGATTTAGCTACGCTTCTTTAAGACTAAAACATGGGAAAAATGAAAAAAAAAAAAGTAGTTTCGAAATAAGTAAATACTGAAATATTACGCAATACGTTACAGTGAAAATTACGCAAGGAAAAACAGTGAAAATTCAATCAATTTTATGCGACATTTGTACGCCCATTTTAAAAAGGGGTCCTCTCTTGTGTCCAATGTCCATCTTTGGGGAAAGAAAAGTTTCCCGGCTGGCTGCTCTCTGAGCTTCAGTCAGAACAAAATTCTGAGCATTCGATTGTTCACTGCAGAACGTGTTAAAGAAAAATTTCGAATGTCATTGCATTATTATCTTTGTTTTGGTATACAATACGACTGTTATGGAGAAACGTACGAAAAAGAAAGTAACGCGAGCAAGCACAATTAGCCTTCTATTTGGACTTGGAAAAGATTTGTCTCCTCCCGATGCTTTATTTCTTCCAACATATGAAAACATTATCAGATGATATCAAATCACTGGAATGCAAATAAAGGGAGAAGGAAGTAAGCAACTATCTTCTGCAAGTGTAGCCGCTGTAGTTGCAAAAAAAAAGTTATTGATATTTGGGAGCGTGCTTCCCTTCCCGTTGTTTCAATAAGGAGAGTGATTACCATGATTTTATCTTATTATTCTAAATATAATAGCGCAAGAAAAAAAGCTAAGAATATAAAGATGCAAATTTTACAATCAAAGCTAGGCAAATTTAAAGCAGAGGCTACGACTTTGTTTGACATTTGTGCCTGCAAAAATGCGCAGATTTATATTCGTGTAATTGCAGAAAAAAAGCAAAAGTCCCTGATAGAGAAAAACAATTTCTAATTGATCAAAGAACAGTAAGAAAACTGGCTATTGGGAAAGTGGGTAAGGTAACAACCCAGAAACTACGAAAAAGAGAAAAAAGATGCCAGAAAATTGAAATAAGTGCTGTTTTGGATGAGAAAGACATATCAGTACCCAGCACAAGTGGATTGAGGGTTAAGGAAAGTCATATTACATTGAATGAACCTGAAACAGAGCTTGAATCAGGAGAAAGCACAAAAAATACAGATGACGATTTTAAATTGAACTATCCACTTTCAAGAAAACATAAGCAAACTGATGCGCCATCAACAATGACAAGTCAAATGAGATTTTCTATGCCTCATACTGCTTTAGCAGCGTTTGTTACGCTTGTATATAGACTCTCCAACTCCATCAGAAAATCTTGCTTGTAAAGTATGTAATGTTAGCTTATGCTCCAATGTGGTTTGAAATAAAAATGAAACCGAACTGCCAATATGGTGCCCAACATTTTTGGAAAATGATTTCTCTTGCAAGGCAGTTTCTAGACCACGTTAAGGAGATAATTTTCAAAGTTCTCTCAAATAATGCATATTTCGCCCATCCTGAACAGCTACTGTTGACAATGTTGTTTGACTCAAGAAAATACATTCGGGAATTAGCTGTTAGGCGCATTCTGAACTCTAGAAATAAGAAGACGAAGAGCTTGGATGGTGTATGATTTTTTAAGCATCCTAAACTCAATTTTGAAGCCGTTGATTATGTTGATTTAGTTGATTGGGCAAACTATGTTGTAACAGAGCCACCTCTTACAATGCATGTAAAAGACCAACAATTGAAAGAAATGTGCAAAGAACAGCCTACATAGTTCACTTTCGAGAAATTTCCCCGTCACACGCAAGCTGTGAAACGTTGTGTGAAACTAATAACTGAAGCTGCAATAAAAATTCATAGTGAAACTGCACGAGATGGATACATTCGTGCCAAACTTCAAGCTAGGAAAGAACTTTCATCATTTGATAACAAGGGACAATATTATTCCAAAAAATAATATTCATTATGCATGAGCTATTATAAATCAAATTTGAAGATTTCTCTTTCAAAATTTTATGATCTCTATATGTAATTCTAGAAAATGTATGATACTATTAAGTGATAATAATTACTATGATTAATAGTGCTATTTAATTAATTAGTCGATGATTTAATTTTGAAAAATAATTTTCACATTGGTTTTTAAAGAAATTCAATATTTTTTCATTTTTCTCCAATTTTTGATGTTGGAAAGGAGTGGTTAAATGTTCATTAAAATCAATGAAACATTTTATGAGCTCGAACTGGCTCATTATATAACATTTTCGGTGCATTCCAGCAAAATATTTGAAATTTTGTTTTTTAAAAAAAATTTCGATAAAAATTCATTTTTCTCTTTTTTTTTCGGTTTTTCAGTGTCAAATAGCGCCGGCTAGATATTTTTTAATATCCAAGACATTTTTTGTGAGTGCTAACTAGCTCACTATGCAACTTTTGCGCACTATCCAAAAATTGATTTCGAAAAAAAAAAAAATTTCGGCCCACCCTAGTGTACGTGCCAAAATTAAAAATTTGAAGATAACAAGCACAAATGGTAGGAGAACCTCTCCTCTGTTTTAAAGCAAGAGATGATAATAGAAGAAGGGGTGGTGCAAATACAAAAGTGATGACGAACAACAGGCTATGGGCCCAGCTAGGCTGGTCCTAGTAAATTTACAATCCCCAGTGAACATCAATGGCCCTCTTAAAACTACCTACTCCCTTGCTCATTACCACTTCTTCTGGTAAGCTGTTCCAAAGTTCCACTACCCTGCTAAAATAATAATTTTTCCTAATATCCATGTTAGCCTGAGATTTAAATAGCTTAAAACAATGACCCCTTGTCCTGTTTTCAGTGCTAAACTTTAGCCCTGTAACATCTTTCGTTTTAATAAATTTAAACAACTGAATCATGTCCCCTCGGTCTCTTCTTTGCTCAAGCCTGTACATTTTTAGTATTCTAAGCCTGGAATCGTAGTCTAAATGAGAAAGTACATTTATTAGCCTCTTGTAGCCCGCCTTTGAACCCTTTCCAATACATTAATATGTTTCTTAAGATAAGGAGACCAAAACTGAACAGCATACTCCAAATGAGGTCTTACCAAACTTCTATATAAGGGCAGAATAACTTCTTTAGATTTGTTTGAAGTAGATCTATTGATAAACCCAAGCATCTTATTAACTTTGTTACTAGCTATGCTGCACTGTTGACTAAACTTTAAATCCTGACTTATTAAGATGCAAAGATCAGTAACTTTTTCTGTCTGACTAATGACTGGCCTTTGCAAATAATAACTTGTACACTTATTTCCATGCCCTAGCTGTAGCACTTGACATTTCCCAACATTAACAGCCATACCCCATTTATCAGCCCACTCCGTTATATGATCTAGATCCTCTTGCAGCTGATTTGCTTGTTCTTCATTTTCTACACTCCCCATAACTTTGGCATCATCAGCAAAACAATTCATGTTCCCAGAAATATTTTTATGAATATTGTTCATAAAAATAATGAACAAAATAGGCCCTAACACTGATCCTTGAGGAACCCCTCTTAAAACCTCACTCCAATTAGAATAATTTCCCCTCACAACTACCCTTTGTTTCCTTCCAGTCAGCCAGTTTTTTACTCAAATGAAAATTTTCCCTCCTATTCCTATATCAGCTAATTTGCTAAGTAGAGCAACGTGCGGTACCTTAACGAAAGCTTTTTGAAAATCAATGTAAACATCTACAGGCTTCTTATTGTCTAAAGCCATGGTAACTTTGTGATAGAAATGTAATAAATTAGTTGCACAAGAATTACCTTTCCTGAAACCTTACTGAAAAACTAGTCAATAGATTATTTATTAGTCTCTAAAATATTTACAATCTTAATTTTTATCAATGTTTCAAAAATTTTGCAACTGAAGTTAGACTCACAGGTCTATAATTTCCCGCACTCCCTTTAGACCCTTTCTTGAAGAGTGGTGTAATGTCAGCCAGCTTCCAATCCTCTAGCACTGCCCCCGAGTTATAAGAAGCATTGAAAATATTTACAATTACATCTGCTAATTCCTCGGCACATTCAACCAAAATTTTTGGATAAATATTATCTGGTTCCGGAGCCTTAGTCTCTTTAATTTTTTTCAAATGAAGTAAAACGTCATCCCTGGAAAATACAAAGTCCTCAAACTGTACTATAGCTTGTGTCTTGCTGGTGTCAGCTGTTGAAATCGTTATCGAGTGTTATCGTTAAAACACTCGAAAAAAAGTTATTAAGAACATTAGCAATATCACTATCGTCCTGAATGAAATTTCGGTGATCAACCAGTGGCACAATATGATTATTTCAAACTTTCCCCGAAGCAAAAAAACCTCTTAGGACTCACAGATCTATGTTATCTGCCAGTCTTTGCTCCAACTCTCTTTTCTGAATCCGTACCAAGTACTTAAATTTACGCTTTGCCTTACAATATTGGAGTCTATCTGCACAGTGACCAGTTTCTTTAAACCTATGAAAAGCGGCTTGCTTGTAATTTAGAGCATCTTTAGTTTCCCTGGAGAGCCACATTGGCCAAATTTTAGTGTTGACACCCTTTCTCCTAAAAAGAACATGATCCCCAACCGTTTTTGCTAGATTTTCCTTAAACTCAGCCCACTGAAGATTCACATTGCTATTGTTCAATCCAGAAGAAAAAACTGCTTTCAAACTCTGCCTAAGTGCCACAAAATCAGTATTTCTCAAATTGGGCACAAGACTAAAATTCTCTACTTTGTGCATATCAAATTTAATCTAAAACCTAATACTGTTGTAGTCACTATCTCCAATGCGTTCCCCTACACATAAGCCTTGAACAGAACCTTCCATGTCACATAAAACTAGATCCAAAATCAGGTCCTCTTGAGTACCCTGAATTACAATTTGATCTAAGAAACAGTCACTAATTACAGTGGAGCATCAAAAATCCGCCACCCTGAAATCCGCCAACATCCAAAATCCACGTCGATTTTCCCCAAAACTTCATTTTGCCAGAAAATCATTTTTGCGAACGTAAAACTGCTGTTTTTTTGAGCAATAATCCGCCGCTATCAAATTTCGTACCGTTTA
This sequence comes from Uloborus diversus, assembly GCF_026930045.1. NCBI lineage: Eukaryota > Metazoa > Arthropoda > Arachnida > Araneae > Uloboridae > Uloborus > Uloborus diversus. The sequence continues at coordinate 54,429,394 of NC_072736.1, forward strand.
GCTCTAAATCACAGGATAAATAAATGATCCCAACGCTATTACACTCATTAGCAAAATGGTTTGTGTTACTTTACATTCGACACAATGACTGCAAGATGAGCTGTAGCGGAGCTGAATGAAAAAATTCTAATCTCGGAGGGTTTCAGGTAGGAGAACACTACCTGGAATTTTTAGAACAACAAGATATTGTGTCGGAGCAAGAACTCCTAATGCTGTATAACATACAAAAAAGACTTAAGCTTAAACTATCAAAAAATATGAAACAAGCTACAATTTCTGAAATGTTTTCAAAATGTTAATAGCTAATGATTTGTCAACTTGTATATATTAAATAATGTAAATAACTGTAACTATTATATTTTTATTCCTTGTTGTTTTTATTTTTCCAATTTAAAGGTACAACTCCCAGCTATTTCCTTAGTGACCTGAAATCCGCAAAATCAAAAATCCGCACAACCACTTCTCCCAATTTGTGCGGATTTTTGATGCTCCACTGTACTTTCAAAAATTTCTCTTCTCTACATACATACATATACTACATATACATACATATACATACATATACTACATATACATACATATACATACATATACATACATATACATACCTATACATACATATACATACCTATACTACATATACATACATATACATACATGTACTACATATACATATATATACTATATACACTACTACATACAGCATGCTTTGGAAAAAGGTTTCAGTAAAAGCCTACCTAGGGTTTGAACTTAGCAAGCATTTTACTCAAACCTCTTAAGAATCCACTTACACCTCTTTGCTCCCCACTGCTTCATTTTTAAGGATTAGTAACTCAAATTCGTTCAAAGCTTAAGTCTCAATGAACAATAAAGTGATTTTTCTTACTGTTTGGAACACACTTTACTATAGCATTTAATAGTTATGCTATATTTTTATTTTTTACTGAAAGTTCAATTACATTACAACAGAAAACAAAAGCAGATAACTTTCATGCAGCTGGAAGAATATTTCAAATTAATTTATCTGTTTTATTTTTTATTTTTCCACTGTATATGTAACTCCTGCAGGTGATGCTTTCAAAAATTAAGTTCTGCTAAAATAAAAATGTATACAACTGACTTATGGAACTGCTTTAACATGGAAAAGAAACGTCACCTGAAGGAGTTTTTACAGGATTTGCAATGGTGCCAAATTCAAAACCATGGAGTAATTCTTTATTGTAGAAGGACCAATTCTATGGTTCTAAAATTAAAATTTGAGAATATTTTTTAATTTTTGAAAACTTTTTACATCCTACTCTTGATGCCAAAGTACCTATGTACCAAATTCGTTGAAGCTCTAATATAGATTGAATTTGTGTAAAAAACATTTGTTCAAACAAAAGCTCTATTTTATTTATTTATTTATTATTATTATCATTTTAAACTAATTTTGGAATTTTCTAGCAGGGCTAGACAATCTCCATGAATCCAAATATCTCTAAAAAGTTTAAAAATAATTGTAGGCTGCAAACAAGGGTGCCCATATGCAAAATTTCCCCCATGGTTTAACAGAATATTTTCCCCATGGAAACCGATTTCAGTACAGATTAGAGATATTAAAATTTGACATTTTTAATAACTTATACATTAATTGCTGGAAAAGAAATTTTTATACATTTTTGCAAAGAAAAAAAGCACTAAAAGCAAGGAAGTTCTCATTTCTAAGGGTGGGTGGGGAGGGGCTCAATCCCCCATGCCCCCCTATATGGGCGCCCTTGGTTGCAAAGGATCTCATCCTTTGCAAATCCCAAACAAACTAAAATGTGAGCAGGTGAAGCCTCACCAACAGAACACCAATAGCTTTCTGGAAAGATCTTATGACCATCACAAATCTGAGCTCTTATACAGTAGGCACCGCTTAATGTGATGACGGTTAATGTTATCATTCGCTTAATGTTATCAGAATCACGAAGTCCCGGAACAATTGTATGTTAACACAAGTTAAAAAAGTCGGATATTGTAATCAGCGTCTTCGTTTATTGTTATCACTTTTCCATAAACTTTCAATTTTTTCTCCGTTTTTGTTCCTCAATTAACAGAAATACATAGGCAAACCCTGACGAGACTAACTTTCTGTGTAGCATTTTGTGGTTTTCAATAGCAATTTAAAATTTTTCTAAGAATGAAGCTATAGAAAGTTCGACCCAGTGACCACAGACTCCCCCTAAGGAAACTTTCTTTTGCACCTAAGAAAATTCAGTCGCTGGACATGTTGCAGGCATTGATGTAGGACCTAAATTGTTGCCATTACTTTGTCAACTATTAAAGAACTATGTCGAGATTGAAAACAAAGCGAAGTTAAATTAAAATTGTAACAACAAGCAAAACCATGCTGGAAAAGATAGAAAAACTGAATGTGCTCTGAAACTGGTTTACGAATGTCAGGGAAAACTGTCATATTTTACTTCACCTATTACTATGTGATTAAAAATTGCATAATTTAGCTTTAAATTTTTATAATTCAGATATTTCCATTCTGTTAATTTAATAATTTATAATTTGAAACTGCGTTCAGTTGAGTCATTGTGATTTTAATTTGAGGTTGCCAAAATAAATGCACCTTAATTGAAAAAAAAAAAAAAACATTATTTTGTGTCTTCTTGATTCTTTTCGGTTATTGTTATCAAATTGTATTTGTCCCAAAGTGATCACATTAAGCGGCGCCTATTGTATATCCACTGAAAAATCTGGGGTAGGTGGTATGTTGGGATCTATGTCTAATCTATGAGTCTGAAAGATTCACCCGGACATTTTGCGAAGTGCCATGAGTGGATGGGAGGAGTTTTCATTTTTTTTTTAATTTAACTTTGTTTTTGACTTGGTGGAAATCTGACAAAAAGGGAGATTCCCAGGAAGACACTCTGCTTTATTCATACAGTTTTAAAATCCCATATTTATCATTGCTTATAACTTTAATTCTGTACTTACTCTTTAATAAATGTTACTTGTAATTTTGTGCTTTTATTATTATAATTAGATACATAAAGTTGTATTCAGAGCAAAGGAAAATGGAATTAAGTGCAGCAACTGTAAAAGGTTTAGAACTTTTGGAAAACAATTCTTGTCACTCAGAATATGGAAGCTTGTTTTGGGCTATTAACAAAACATCAACAAAATTTGGTGAACGAATGCTCAAAAAGTGGATTTCTAAGCCTTTAAAATGCCTAAAGTAAGTTATTATTTTACAATCCAATTTATAACTAGGTTAAGGAATTTCTCTAACTATTTCACTTCTTACTTATTTTATTTTAGTAGTTTAAAAGCTTTTTAAGAAGAGTTTGTTCTTGTGATCTGTAATTTTTTAGGCTACAGAGCAGTTAGTTTGTGATGTGGAGAAAAATTGTCAGTAATGGCATAAAAATAATTACAATAATTTTAACATTGTAGTTTTGTGAACACTAGTAACTGTTAAATGTCGAAGTAACAGTACAAAGTCAGAAACTAACTGCAGATTTATACTTTGATTTAAAAATATAATTGCTATGATTAGAACTTTACTTAGTTGCCTATAAAAAGCAGTTTTCATAAGTATTTGAAAATGTTTCATAACCATTTTACAGTTTTTTTAACTAAATTTTTTCGAATGCTACCAATATTTGCTATATAGAAAATATACTTTAGCTAGGTCATACCATTTACATACAGTATGGCATAGCTTCTAATCTTCTCCATTTTGCAGTAACTTCTTACATTTTTGTTCTATCTTCTGTGCAGAAAATAAAATCTTCCACCTTTCCCCAACCTTTTTAGTATGTATTCATTAAAACATCTGAGCATTTTCAAACCACAAGAGAGTTCATTTTCATTATGAATGATAATGTCATGACAGGAATGAGGTTCTACATGACTACAAAATTTCACGCCAATTGGCTTTCACTTTCTTTTTCAAAATCGCTGCATTGGCTGATAAAGTTGTTCCTTTTTGTGGAGTTGTGCTGCTTCAAATAACCTCAATCCGTACTGTAGAATCCAAAACTCGCATAATTCAATCACACACTACATTCAGACTATTATCCTACGTCCAGGGGCGTAGCTAAGGGGGGGTTTTGGGGATACTCCCTTCCCCCCGAAACGTTAGTCTCAAAAAAAAAAGAGAAAAGAAGAGAGAAGAGAAAGAAAAAAAAGAAAAAAAATCAAAACGACTTTTTTTCGAGTAACAAAGGTCAAAAATTCACTTTGCCCCCCCCCCCCCCCAATGCCATTGAAAATCTCCATGTGTGACCCTCAAGCATAAGACGCCTCCCTCTGCTGCGACAATTTTTTGATAATTGAGTGAAATTTGACACTTTGCTTTAAAAATGAGATTGATTTGTTAAATCCACGTATATGCAGCCTTTCTTTGTCATAGATTCTGTAAATTGTTAAATATGTTTAATTTTATGAGCCGCGCAGTGGGAATACAGTCATATTTCATTGCATACAGTCGAATCTGTATATTTCGAATTTCACATTAAAGAAAAAAAATCGAGATAAAGAGGTTTTGAAATACGGGGTCTTAAAGAAACTTTTTATAGAAATTTGAAATATGATTGTGAAAATTTGAAATCGATAATAAAGACAATATGGGCTCTTGATTAAAATTCCTCTTTATTAGTTTTGTTAGGTATTTATTCTATTATTACATTATTAAGTGCTTTATTGCCAGTTTAAGGAATCATTTTGACAGTAAAAGAAACTTTAAGCATATCTTTTTCAAGAAAAAGTCTTTTATTGCTTTTTGGACCCTGATTTTTTTTTTTTTTTTTTGGATTCATTATTTATCCTCTTGAGGTAAGCAATATATTATATATATATATATATATATATATATATATATATATATATATATATATATATATATATATATAAGAAGTAACCCCCCCCCCCCCCCGAAAGTCGGGTCTATCTACGCCTCTGCCTACGTCCTCTGTCATTTTAAACCAGTAACAATGATGAAATCTCATTTAAATCGCCAATCTGATATCAAATTTCTCAAGTGACTGTGTTGAAAACTGTATGAAAAACTAATCTGAGGCTTATGAGAATCGGGTTGAATTTTTCAGCAACAACATTGATCTGACCGGTTTGGATTTTCATTTGCTGCTTTATCACTTAATTATTCTGGTCAGAGGTGTCCACCTAAATGGGTCATGGCGCAGACTGCCCCATAGAAAGTTTTAATGGGGTTGAAGGGTACTATTCTCATTTTTACTGGATGCCCTCTTGCCTTTAGGGGAAAGGGTTGGACACCCCTGATTCTGGTTCACCATTTTGTGCATTTTCTTAGTTTTGTGTTTAATACCCATGCCTTGATATCCAATCAGAAATATTATAGCAAACATTGCAAGAAGACTACTCTGTACAAGTCATTCCTTATCATACTTTGATCCAATATTGGCATTAGTGCTCTTTCTGAAAAGTATGCCTTTGTTAATTCAAAACTGCACATGTTAAAAAGCAGTGGCGCAGCCAGTGGGCTATAGGGGGGTCATAACTCTCCCCATCAAGTTCATAATCAATTGTTTTTATTGATGAAGTAATTAAAGATATTGATAATAAACTAACATTTACAAGATTTATTTAAATTTGTATCAAAGTACTATATTAATTATATCTAATCAAGACTTAGTGTTTAATTGTTTTCAATAAAAATTTTATGGTAGTAAGTACACATAATAACCATTCAATTAATTTCATTAATAAAACAGCTGGTTTAATTTTATCATTCCAAAATAATGTCACCTAAAATCTTCAGCATTTTTAGAAATAAGTTAGCAGCTATGGTGTGATAGGACAAGAGCAAATTTTATATTGCATTGAATTTATAATTTACTATAAGGATTTTTTTCCGTTATAGCCACATGCAAAATGAGTAATAATTTTTTGGTTATTTTATTCTTTTAAAAATAAGATAAATTAAACTTCTTTTTTATCTTTCATTTAGATTTTTTGATACATAAAGGTAAAATGTTTGTATTTCTTTATTTATTTTCAGACTCATAAATGAAAGATTAGACATTGTTACTGAAATAATTCATTCTGATTCAGTTATTTTTAAAGTTATCGAAAATACACTTTATAGAATGACTGATTTAGAAAAGATTTTGTGTTCTGTTTTACACGGCAAGGTAAGTTTTAAATTTTTTGTCATTTCTTGCCAAATCTTATTTATGAAATCTTCAAATGGTGTGCTATCTTACCTTTTATAAATGGATTTTCTGTCTTTCTAAATTGTATATTTATTAATTTCCCACATGACTGATTTTTTCATGGACTAGTGAATGCAACAATTTTAAGACTGAGAAATTCTGAAAAAAGATAAGGCATCACCTCTCCAGTAGTTTTAATAACAATGAGTTGCCCTTGTAACAAAACAAAAAAGAATAATTTCCAAAACTAAATGAAAAAAACTCCTGTATTAACAAAAATAATTTGAAGGTGTCAGGAGCACATAGGTATGTATTTAAATGCTTTAATAACTAAAAAAAATTATAGTTAAATAAATACTTGCTTTGTTCTTTTTGTTAACCCTAGAAGGATGGCGTTTTCCATATACCTAGAAAGACTAGCAGCTGCCATTTTGACTGCCATACTTAAAAGATTGGAAGTTTCTTCTTTTCAGGATTTTCAATCATAGGAAAGTTTTGTTTCAATATGTCAGAAATTGATTTAACATTTTAATCATAATATAGTCTGCAAATCAATCTCAGGCAGTTTTTTTTTAATTTTATGTTTGATCAAGAGAAATACACCTGCTTTACAAAATTGGTATTGAAAAAGAGAAAATTTGTACAAAAAAGAGGAACTTTTCTTATCATGTAATAACTAACAAGTATTTTCAACCATGCATGTGTTTGTTTTTAAAATTACCTATATATTGTACGTAATATATCATACATTACTATCTTTTACAGTATTTAGGAATACTCATCATTTTCACTTTGCCTGTATATGATCCATAAACAGTTTTTTTGCAATCAGAACAAATGTTCGTAGATTTATTTCCGCATTGTTCCATTTGACACTGTTTAAATATTTTTCTTGAGGCACAGACTTTATTATATGTAGCAAAGTTAATCAGTAGAGGTGAAAATGGAGAATTCTGTTTTTGAAATTTTTTTTTCTTCCAGTTTTGGACCCTCTTCCCTTTACCGGTTTCTATATCTTGTGCATCAGTTTTTTTCAGCGAGGTTTCATCTGATTCTGACTCTTAAGAACAGTCTTTTTCTGCAAATCTAGGTCCGAAAAATGTTTGCAACAATCTGATGAAAGCAACTTATTTTCATTACTAGGAATATATTCCTCTTCAGATAACTGAGTTCAGACTGTTCATGTTCAACCAAATCAGAATATGTTTTAGATAAATCTGCAAAAGTTTCAGGAATTCATGTACTGATAAGCTTGTCAATGAATTCTAAATTCAAGTGTTACTGCGAAAAAATGTTTGTGTGAATATGAACTGACTGAGCACTTCAATATCACCAAAGGAAAAAAAGATCGATGTTTCAAGCAGGTGTTTCGCATTTTCCTAACAGTTCAAAGAACGAAACCTGACCAGCAGGTGCTACTGAAGTCTAAAAGAACATTACTCACCCTGACAAATAACAATAATCCATAGTACACACGTCTGGTAAGAGAAAAGAGACAGAACGGAAGCACAAATAACAGTTCATTGAGCGGTCAAAATCCATCTTTCTAGGTATAAACATTTATAGCGACTGTAATAATGAGCCTAAAGAAAAAAAAAATAGTTTTGTGAGATCTTAATAAATAGTTAGGAAAAGTCAATGAAGGAAAAAAAGTTTGAAAATTAAAAGCAGCAAGTATAAGCATTTGAAACTCATTTGTGGTCAAAATGACCACTTCCGTCTTTCTAGTGTTAAAGCAATCATAACTGAAGATAACTTTGATTTCTCAAGGCCTTTTTTTTCTCGATAATCAATATTAATAAGTCTGATGTGGTTCTGTTTTATAGAAGTTTTAAGATGATTTGTATTAGTTTGAAGAAGGTTCTTTTAGGTACTGTGACTGGTAAGAGTCAAAAAAAAAAAAAAAAAAAAAATCAATCATGCTCTAATGGACGCAGAAAAAGTTTAGAGAAGGTGATTGAAATTTATCAACAACAGCTTTGTGACTTACTTTATGTTATAAGATTTCTAAACTTTGTATTTCAAAGAGTTTTTCCATATAGTTATTTAACTATAGAAGTTATCCATTTTGCCATTATCATAGTACTTATTAGCTTAATTTTCAAAACTGTAAGGACAGTCAGGTAAGTAACAATGACTACAACCCCAACCAGCAAAAAGAATTTTATTGCTGTTCTTTCGATGCGGGATTGCATGAAAAGATTTTAAATATTTACTTGAAACCCTGCTAAAATCTGTAAAGATAAAACACAAATACAAACGTGACAACCAGAAACAGGCTGTGGGCTCAGCTAGGCTGGTACCTGTCACTTTATTAGTCCCCAATGAAGATCAATGGCCCTCTTAAAGCTATCCACCCCCTTGCTCATTAGCACTTCTTCCGGTAAGCTGTTCCAAGTGCCCACAACCCTACTAAAGTAGGAGTTTTTCCTAATTTCAAGTTTAGCTTGAGATTTGAATAGCTTAAAACAATGACCCCTCGTCCTGCTTTCAGTGCTAAAATCTAATCCATTAACATCATTCATTTTGATAAATTTAAACAACTGAATCATCTCCCCTCTGGCCCTCCTTTGCTCCATGCTATACATATTAAGCCTATTAAGTCTGGTATCATAATCTAAATCTGAAAGTCCTGTTACTAGTTTAGTTTCCTTTCTTTGAGCCCTTTCCAATGCATAAATATTTTTCCTCTGATAAGACAACCAAAACTGCACTGCATACTCGAAATGGGGTCTTACTAAACTCCTATATAAAGGTAGAAAAACCTTCTTAGATTTGTTTGAAATAGGTCTATTCATAAACCCAAGCATTCTGGATACATAAAAGTCTTCAAAAAGAACCTGATATTTATATACCATGTGCATTTTTGTGTCACTATCGTTTGTTTGATTTTATTAAGCTAATTTTGGAACATATGCAATTATTTTCAGTGCAGCTGTTGTGATTTTCTCAAGTTAATTGAGGCATTTGAAAAAATTAGAAAGGAGTTCCTTGCAGTGTTGGATAAAATTGGTACAGAAATTCAAACAGAAAAGCTGAAAATCACTTTGATGGCTATTGCGAATCAACTTCAGCACATTGAAGAATTTAAAACCAATATCAATCCTGAAGCTGCAAAGTAAGCATATTTCCTCCCTTCATTTATATATAAATACTAGGGTTCACCCAGTGGTCGAAATTGGACCATATTCATTACTGAATATTTGAGAAAACTTATATGAATTTTCCTGTTTCTAATATTTTTATTTTTACTCTTGTACATTCGTTTACTGTACATCTGGGAACACATAATTTTTACATGTACTCACAATACCAAACAGTAATAATTTATTATAATTTTGCTTTCTGTATCTGGCATAGCATAGCCTATTAAGACTTTTACACCAAAAAAGCCCTAATAGAACCAAAGCTTTGTGTATGTTAATCGTAAAATAAATGAAGAAAGGGGACATTTCAATTATTGGGAAATTGGCGCGGCCGTCAAATTCTTGGCGGGAATAATTTCCTTTTAGATACCATGTTGCCCTCTGGTAACCCTATATAAATTTCTCTACTCTTTGTTTACGTATGCGTAGGAAAAACATTTCTTGCTCTGGCATTGGTGCCAAAAAACTGACGCCAATGGATAAATATCGCCAATTTTCCAATTTTTTCGAAATCTTCTCGAATGAAATAAAATGATGCCGCAAAACTCAGTTGATACGTAAAACTTCTATGTAAAAAAAAAACTTCTAAAAAAGTCTACTATCATTGATTAAGTTACCTTAACCTTTGCTATTAGAAGTGTAAAATTTCGAACCATCAAATGACTCTGGACAGTGCAATAATAGAAACAAAAAATGGTTTTTGATCATTTTTCATTGTAAGTAGCTGAGAATAAGCTATAATTTTCCGAAATAATTTAAAAAACTATCTAGAATTTATTTTTATATTTTCGTGAAAGTATCCCTCTGTTAAATATCAAGATAAAGATCAAGTTCAAAAGTAGAAAATGCTCCTACCTGTCAGAAGGGAAGGGTCAAGAACTCCAAACTGCATAATTGAGGATCCCAACACTTTATTAGACAGACGACACAAAACAAGTACATACACACAAGAAGAATTGGAACGCATCTGCTCGCTCGTCAGCATAGGCGGATTTAGGACTGAGTTCCTGGGGGGGCAAGAATTTTTTTTTTTTTTAGCAACATTTTTATTGCCCCCCACTCCCATGTTTTTGTCTGTTTCCCGTGCTGCATAAGTCCATGCTTTACTTTTTTGTGTGTCGTTTTCATTAATGTGTGTTTTCATGCTGTCCTTTTTGAATTGACCTTAAGAGAGGGAGCTGATATCAAGAGAGTGACGCAGGGCTCCCTTTTAAGTGGGAAATAGAACATCTCCAATTTTAGAGGGCAGGGGGTTTCTCCCCCGGAGGAAATTTTGTAAAATGGATATGAAATTCTGCATTATGAAGCCTTATAAAGGTTAACTGGATAGGCATAGAAATTGATGAGTAGATTATACAGTTGTACAGTATTGTTCAAACTTTGTAAGAAACAGCCATTTTAAGTTTGAAAGAAAAAGATAGATTTCTCATTGCAACAACCTTTTTTTAATTATAAGTAGTGCAGAAAACGAAAAGGAATAGAGAAAAGGAATAGAAGTAGTGTAACATTTTTTTTCCTGGCTAAACAGATTAACAATATGCAGTAGTAATTGGAACCCATTTTGCTTAGGATTTTCAAAGACTTATCTAATTATTTTCAAGGAGTCTAGAATAAATAAAATTATTTAATGTACTTCATTTGTACTTTCCAGTCTCTGATATTTTAGTACTTGATTGTAAATTTTTACAGTCCTGTTCTAACTTTGAGAGAAATAGTTATTTTAAATTTAAAAGAAAAAAGAAACCAAACATTTCTCATGACAACAACTTTTCTTCAGTTGCAAGTGGAGCAGAAAACGAATAGAAATAGAAGTAGTGAGTATTTTTTTCCGTGCTAAACAGATAGACAATATGCAGAAGAAGTAAGACAAAAGCAATCAATACAAAATAATTTCCAAAATACTGCATTCGGGATTGAATAAATAGCAAGATATGAAATATGTGAGTCACAAAAATTTATTTGAAATAATATGTTACCAACGTGAGGACCATGATTTTTACATTTTTAATACAGGATGTGGCAAGGAGCTGAATTTGACATATTTTGGCATTCCTCCCCCTCTACCATTTGTTAGAAAATTTTAAAATTTAAGGTTTGAAGCCACACGTTTCCAAATATTCAAGGTTTTCAAGCACTTAAAAATGAAATTAGTTTTTTCAAGCAATTTCCATTTTTTAAGGAACGAATCATGAATTTTTTTGGGAGTTAGGGACCCACTTCAAAGCAGGGGCCCTAAGCAATAGCTTGTTTATCTTATAGGCAAATTCAGTCCCATTTGTAATACACTCTTACCTGCAAATTTTTGCTTGATTTTTTTGTAATTTTTACGAAAATTCGTCAGTTTTTACGGTTAAAGGATTTTTACGATTTTACCAATCTTTGTTAGGCTTTTATAGACTTTTATAAAATTTCAGCAAATTTTTCCAAAATTTTTGATGACTCAATTATTTAGATTTCCATAATGACAAGGACTGATTCACTTAGACTTAGATGATTATGACTTACCTTACTTTTTAAACAGTATTTATAAAGTAAGTAAAATTGTACTCTCCCTCTAAGTAAAAAGATTCATTTAATCAAAACACTCAGATAACTGAAATTTATTCAGTTTGCGATAGTATTTATTTTCTCTCTCTCTCTCTTTGAAGGAGAGGGGGGAGAAGGAAAAAAAAACTTATTTAGAATTTCTCAAAAGGCAAATTAATATACTAAGAACATAAATATTATGCAGAAATATACTTTAAATGTGGACACAAATCACAACGAGTGGATCGTTCTGTTAGCGCGAATGGGGTGGGGTGGGGGGAGTTCCCCCCCCCCTTTGCTTTAGGTTCTAATTTGTTAAAATAATCGTCAATTATTATAAGTGTTGCAGCTTAATGTATAGCTCGGTTTAGCCTATATTTTCATTCATATACTTGCCCAAATGGTTTTCAGTCCAAAATAGTGAATTTAGACACATTTTCAGCACCCCAGTGACAGCTGTACTATTTGTATATTTAATGTTCGTTTTTTTTCCTTTTCTTTTCTCCCATCAGAAAAGGAAATTCGCTTTTCTCTTCATTTTCATTGAACTATTCAAAAAAGAAAAAGTCTTGATTTTTTTGTTTTAAGATTTTGGAAGATGTGTTGATACTATATAAAGTCCTCCCATAACTGGGGGGCATTTCCCCCTATGCCCCCCTATAAATCCACCCATGCCCTTCTGAACTATTCAAAAAAGGAAAAATAATATATATTTTTTTAATTTTTGGAAGATGTGTTGTTATTACATAGTCCTCCCAAAACTGGGGGGGCATTGCCCCCCCTCTGCCCCCCCATAAATCCGCCCATGCTCGTCAGAGCTGCAATCGTATCGTTTTCCGCGCGGTTCAGCCACAGTTACAGTTAGTCTCAACAAACTCCCCCCTCCCCCGAATGACCAGAGGGTTCATTCCTAACTTACAACAACAAATCACAAATTACCATTAGTTATGCAATTCAAAATAACATCCAAGAACAAAATATTAATAAAAGAAATGATAAATTCAAACATATCATAACACAATAACATCCTTTAGCAAATAATCATTCATCAAGTTCTAAGTTATATAACAATTGAACAGGTCTTTTAATTAATGAATTTTGAGTTTTTATTTTACAAGAACGTACTTTACCATCCCTGCCAGGAAATACTTCCACAATTTTTTCCAATTTCCAAAAATGCCTGGGAAGTTTTTCATCATGAACTAAAACCACATCCTCAGCTTTAAATTCTTTAATTTTACCTGTTGGTGAAACACAATGAGCAGATTTTAACAGCAAAATATATTCTTTAGCCCATTTATACCAAAACATATTTAGTAATCTTTCCCGAAAGTTAAATTTTCTAATCAAAATTTTCCTGTTCGACAAGTTAGAATCAAAATCAAGCCTGGCAGGTGGTAAACTACTCACTCTACGCCCTAAAATCATGTGGGATGGAGTTAAGGGTTCAGGTTCGTTTACACTAGAAAATACATAGGTAAGAGGCCGAGAATTAAGCACTCCTTCTATTTCAATCAAAAGTGTCTCCAGTTCTTCACGAGATAGTGTTGTCCGACCAACAGTCTTTCTTACAGCAAGTTTGACTGACCGAATAAGCCTTTCGTAGAAGCCGCCCCACCAAGCAGCTCGCTCGACTATAAACTGCCAGTGGATTTTATGTTTAGCGTAGAAAGCTTTAACCATAGGATGGCTAATGACATTCCACAGATTTTTGAGCTCAAGTTCACTTCGCTTGAAGGTTTTTGCATTGTCAGTCACAACTGTAGAACACAATCCACAACGGCTAATGAAACGCCGAAGCGCCAAAAGAAAAGTTTCGGTAGTCAAGCTGTTGATGAGTTCTAAATGCAGAGCTCAAGTCACACCACACGTAAACAAAACTATGTAGTGCTTTTCGTCGCTGTTCTTTATGTAGAGAGGTCCTCCGAAGTCGATCCCTACAGTGGCAAACACATCTGATTGCTCAACGCGAACACTCGGTAATGGTGCAGTAATTTGAACACCAGATGATGAATTGAATCTTTTACACAGCACACACTTTTTCAAAATATTTTTCACAGTCTGCCTCCCTTTAATGATCCAGAATTGCTCTCGGATTTCTAAGAGAGTTTTATTAATTCCACCGTGAAACACTTTATTATGCGAATCTCGAACTAATAAATTCACAAAGTGATGCTTGGCCGGTAATAGAACAGGATGCTTTTGTACATATGTAAACTTAGATTTTTGTAGTCGTCCACCAACCCGTAATTGCTCATCTTCATTGAGAAACGGGATGAATTCTAAAATTGATGACGTCTTACATAAGGGTTTATTTTGTTTCAAACAAGCGACTTCTTCAGCAAAAACATCTCTCTGCACAGCTTTAATCCAATATTTTTCGGCACCATCTAATTCTTCTGCAGTTAATTCGTTGCTTCGCTTGTTTGAACCCTTTCGGATTTTGTAAACAAAATGAAGTACCCAACCGGTAACACGTAATAGTTTTCTTAAGTTGCTATATTTTGTCAAGTCAATTATTGCGGTTGAATTTGCTTCAATTTCACAAGCAAAAGCAATTACTTGTTCACTACGATCGCCGTCATCACAACTTTCGTCTGGAGAAAAATTGCAATTCGTAGTTTTTGGCCAATTACTTTCCGCCATGCAAAACCATTCAGTGCCATGGATCCAAGTTTCATCACTTAAGATCTTCTCGACTGAAACTCCACGCGAAACGTAATCTGCCACGTTATCTCTGCAGTTACAGTGATGCCAGTCTCTTGGGTCAGTTTTTGATTGGATTTCAATTATTCTATTTGATACGAATTGCTTGTACTTTGAAGCTTTTCCCTTTATCCAATGCAGGGTAATTAAAGAATCGCTCCAAAGGTAAACTTTCGAAACTGGGAAATTGAAACTATTTTTTAAATAATTCAAAATTCTTGAGCCTAACACTGCACCCAAAAGTTCCAGTCGAGGTAGGGTTATCTTCTTGAGAGGAGCAACTCGACTTTTAGCAGTTATGAAACTTGTGGATATATTTCCATCCTTACTCACATAACGAAAATACGCAACTGCCCCAAATGCTTTGGGGCTTGCATCACAAAAGATATGGATCTGCAAGTCTTTCGCTTCATCTACGGGATACGGAAAGTACTTTCTGTCGATGGTGAAATCTTTTAAAAGATAAACTTGAGCACACCAAGCTTTTCATTTTTTCGTTAACTCACTAGGTAATTCCTCATCCCATCCTAAGCCACTTTCCCAAATTTCTTGCAACAAACATTTTATAATTAAAACGAACGGGGATACAAAACCTACGTGGTCAAAGATTTTCGTGGCCGTTTGCAGAACACATCGCTTTGAATTCTTTAAATTTTTCATTATGTCAAGTAATGGTTGCACATCTAATTTGAATGTATCATTGTCTAAATTCCAGATTAGGGCTAGAACTTTTAAAGGACGCTCACCTAATTTATCGGTTTCCTCTATCTTAATACCATTGTCGTTCCATAATTTTCTTAAGTCCGCCGAATTAGTTTTAAACTTACGTAATTTCATATTTGCGTCTTTAAGAATCTCTTCGCGCTTTTAGATAGATCGAACGCCTTACCAGCGGACTCTGATGAACCTGCGAACAAGTCATCTACATAAAGGGAAGAATTTAGCAATTCGTAAGCTTCCTTCTCAACCTCTTTGTACTTTCGTATATGGTGCTTAATCGTAGCAGCCAATATAAATGAACTGCTCGTAATTCCGAAGGACACACGAGCCATACGTAATATTCTGTAAGACTTAGAGTCCCCTTCTTTCGGAAACCAAAAAAATCTTAAATAATCTCTATCTTCCTCAGCTATACCAATGGTTAAAAATGCACCCTGAATATCACTGCAAAACGCGTGTTCCGATTCGCGAAACCTCAAAATCACATCAAGAATCCGAGGATTCAAAGCAGGCCCAGAGTACAGACAGTCATTCAAAGATTTTTGATTTGCACCCTTTGACGATGCGTCAAAAACCATACGAACTTTTGTTGTTTCTTTATCGGTTCGCACTACCGCAGAATGGGGCATGTAATAAGAATTCATTTCAAAATCTGAAGGACATTCTTCGACGATATTCCCTTTTAGCTGCTCCTCAACAATATTTATATACTCATTATACAGCCAATCATTTTCTTTCATTTTAACCTTTAAAGTATCAGATCTTCGTTTCGCTATCTCCCAATTATTATGCAATTCCCTTGACTTTTCTCCCCAAAATAATTTTGTTTCATACATCCCATTTTTAAACTTTAAGTTTTTCTCAAAATCCGAAATGAAATCTTTATCGCAATCCGGCAAACCCTTTTCGATATCATGAATTCCCATGGATTCTAAATTCCAAAATTGGGTCAAATTTTTATTCAAATCGGAACAACATTCAGCTTTAAAAGCTGAGGTGGTTTGTTTATAACTTGCGTCTACCGGAGATATTCTACCGTGAATTACTGTACCAAAAATGGTATCAATTGCAAACAAAGTTTTTGTTATCTTCTCCTTTTTTCCTGTATGAATTTGCCAAAAATACTGCACGCCTATCAATAGGGAAATTTCACTTTCATTTGATTCTTTTATGCTAGACATTTCAATGCCTTTAGCAATAAGCGCCTATTTTAATTTATTCGTCGAAGTTCTAAATGGCGTACCAGAAATGATATCGCTGAGCAAAGCTTCTATGCATATTTTCTTTTCAGGGTCACGAGCATTGCTAATAGTTAATTGCACAACATCATATTTCTTACGCATGGGTTCTCTCGAACCAAATGCATACACCAATAAATCTTCCTGTCTTATTACTGGCAATTTTAATTCAATCGCTAAATCCCTTTTCAAAAAACACTTTTGTGAAGCGTTGTCAAGCAATAAATTTATTTCCCTCTTATATGATTCATGCTCTAAAAGAACATTGCAAGTTTCCAATAATACTTCATCACAGCTAGAAGTGTTTACATTCGAGCAGGAAATGATCTTATTAGTAGGAATTTCAGATTCGCTTGTTTTGCCTGCCGCCGAGTCAGAGGCGCCAGTGCACGGGAAGGGCTAAACTGCTTTATCCCCTTCACAAATTAATTCGGAATGGCGTTTTTTACACCTACTACAAACCTTTTTTGCTTTACAAGTTCGAAATATATGACCACGAGATAAGCAAAGATAACAAAGGCCATTCTTTCTTAATGATAATTTCCTATTTTCAATAGATAACGGACAGCATTCTGAGCTATGATCATTTTGATTTTCCGCCAAACAAAAAACACATTTATTCACATTTACGACAAACGCAGAAGTTGTGGGGATATTCGAAATATTTTTATATCTATTACCAGTAGAATCTGATTTTTTATTATAGTATGTTCCATGCTTCTGATTAGCTCTTTCGAAAGCGTAATTTTTAGTTTCTTTACGTGGATCCGAATCGTATGAATTCATTAAGTGCGCGTTTCTTTCGGGACACTCAATTACAACCTTCAAAAATCTCAATAACTCTGAAATCAAATTTTCATTTTTCCCGTATGACTTTCGAGTAAATTCTAGTGATAAGTCCCAAGGAATAGATTTTAACAAAATCGGATAAAGTAAAGAACTATAAGTATTAGTATTTATTCCATTATTTTCCAACCCACGAATATGAATTTCGCATTCGGAATACAATTTTCGCAAATTTAAAACATCATATGATTTACGCAGGATTTAAATTAAGTAATTTAGACATGTGAGTGTCAACAATTATATCGGTTCTACCAAATTGTTCTTTAAGTATGTTTATGGCTACTTTATAATTGTCAGAGTTCAAAGTTAAACCTCTTATAGCTATTTCGGCTTCGTGAGTTAAATAAGATTTTAACTAATTAAATTTTTCTACGTCACTCAAATTTCCATTATTATGAATCGCGGTTTCGAATTGGGAAAAGAAATCGTTAAACTTTAAAATATTCCCATCAAATTGAGGAATCTGCAACTGCGGAATTTTTATACTGCATTGTTGATCATTTCTTACAGCTTTATTCGTTGAATTCCTTGTCACAAGTTCCTTTCTTTGTAGAATTTTGTTCACGCATACCTTGCATGTAATTATTAAATCCCGATATTCTAATTCTTTTTCGATTTCTTTTTCGAGGTCGTCTGTTTCGCATAATTTCATAATTTCTTGATCCAATTCTTTAAGTTGTTGTTCTTTGTCTATTAATTTGGCATACGTTTCTTCTAGAAAATCAATAGACATATTTTCTCCTCTAGCAATTTCGGTATTAATGGAATTGCTGGCTTCTGTCACTGCCCTTCTGACAGGGGTTCGAATTTTCTTCCAAGTGTCGATAACCATTTCGTATTGAATCTATCTTTCAATTTCAAATCTAAAGACCTAGTCCCGGGTTTCCGGACCAAAAATGTTAAATATCAAGATAAAGATCAAGTTCAAAAGTAGAAAATGCTCCTATCTGTCAGAAGGGAAG